>NC_083773.1:38809227-39109227 GCF_963514075.1 Conger conger
GGACTCGGTCCAGCTGCGCCTGTCCAATCAGAAGTTGTTTAGAGTTTGTTGTTCGCATTCCCCACGCGCCTTTCCCCGGTGTTGCTGGCCTTCGTGCTGACTCTCCTTGCCGGCTCTCTCCAAGGTGCTGACCTATTAAATACGAACTCGGGAAATGCACATTGTTAATTATTCTCCCGAGCACTTGGCGTCGGCGCACGGGTTGCTCCACTCCCGTGGTGTACCGATCCCTGATCGGGCCGCCACAGTGTGTGTGTGCAAGAGAGAGAATGTATGTGTTTTTGTATGTGAGAGCGTGTGTGTATCTGTGTGTGTGAGTGTATGTGTGTGTGTGATGACTGGCGCTCTGTACACGCAGAGAGTGTGTGCGTGTGTGTGTGAATGTAAGTGTGTGTGTAATGACTGGCGCTCTGTACATGCAGAGAGTTCTCCAAAGAGAGGGAGAAGGCGAAGAAGCGCGGAGACTTCCAGAAGATGAAGGAGAAGCAGCAGATGGAGGAGGACATGGTGGGGTACATGGACTGGCTCATGCAGGCGGAGGAGATCATCGCCGAGGAGCAGGGCAACACCGGTGAGCCCCTTCCCCTCCCCTTCCCCCCGCATCTCCCCTCCGCCCTGGGCCCCTCTGTAGTCCCAGCTTCCAAAAAAAACCAAAGACCCACCTCTTCAGACTGTACCTTGGCTGCACTGATCCTCTTCCCCTACCCTGCTGAAAAAGAAAACAGCTCAAGCTAGGTTCTGAAACAGCTGGTAGCTGGCTGAACAGTTCAGACCAACCCCACACTCAACATTGTTTGACCAGCTCAAGCTATGTTTTGAAACAGCTGGTAGCTGGTCATTTCAAGCTGGTCATAACTGGATTTTACAGCAGGATATCCTTGCCTTATCTCTTTCTTTCCATAGAGTTTCATTTGGGGAAATATTGTAGGTAGAGCTGTGTAAATACTCACTGTGTATTGGCACTTACTTTCGGTTTAAACAAACAAAATTGTTCAGTTGATCAGTTATTGATTATGAATGGGCCTTCTCTGGCTTCTTGGCGTTACCGTACCTTTGTGTTCTGGAGACCAACTCCACTTCTGAAATGGCTCTCAATAAGAGGGTCTGCTAAGTGAATGTGATGCAATACGAGAGGCTGAGGTGACTGAATCGATCTTCAGTCGCATGTTCTCCGCTCATGCTGTTATTTTGCAAGTTAAAGAACCTTTATAATTGCATAATTTATGCATATGTCTTTGGTTAATAAGAGGCGATTGACTGTAAATGTTTTACTCATTAAATTGCTGCTGGGCTCAGAGAAAATTGGGAGCCTCAGATAGAGGATAATGAGGCGAAGTAGGCCCTGAACTGAACCACCCAAAATTCTCTTTTAGGAGTGTGGAAACTGCAAGTATGAATTTGTTGTTTTTTTGGCCTCCAATTAACCCAAATAAAACCTTGCTTGTGTTGTTTTCAGATGGCATATCGGATAAGAAGAAGCGGAAGTTCGGCTGGTTTGGCCACTCTGAAGATGGTATGAACACCTCACGTTTTTTCTGTTTTTCTCTGTGTGATTCAATGAGTGCAGAGCCCCAGCAAACACAACGCTTTCACAACATTACTGCAACACTGTGTCAACATTACAGCACAGCGTCCATCACTGCAACTTTGAAAGAGCTGTGCATGTTACCTGAATGCCAGTTTCTGTTTGCTTCTCAAGCATATGTGTCTAGACTAGGGATGACCAAGTTTGGTCCTGGATGACCACAGGGTCTACTGGTTTTTGTTTTCCCATCGACAATTGACAACAATGTAATCAAGCGGTTTGATTAGCTATTGTGGCTCTCCAGACCCTATCACTCTCCAGAATCAGGGCTGAGAACTTCTGGTCTAGTAGCTCATCATCTACTGCATGAGCTGTTGCGTGGGTAAAATAGCTATAGTTATAGTTATAGTTGTTTGCCTGTTAATTCACTTTCACTGGCATTCGGCCTTCTGGGGAGACATTAAGGGCCTGAGATTCTCTAACATTGCATGAGAGCAATAAAGGAACCAAGTTTCTTCTCTCTGTCTCCATCAGGTAGTGACGAGGACGAAGATGAGGAGAACAAAATATACATTGACGATGATGAAGGCCTCTGTGCCACCTGCTGGTGAAGCCTGGCATACCCCCAACTGTTACTTTGCATCCTTACTTTGCAGTCCTATATATGTACCATATGCCCCTTTACAGTACAGTACTATATACTCTCACTGAGCGCTTTATTAGGTATTTATTAGACTTATTAAGTCTTCTGCTGCTGTAGCCTACACTTAGAGGTTTGATGCGCTGTGAGGTCAGAGGTGTTCTTCTGCATACCACTGTTGTAATGTGTGGTTATTTGCATTTCTGTCCCCTTCCTGTCAGCTTTGACTAGTCTGGCCATTCTCCTCTGACCTCTCTCATTAACAAGGCGTTTCTGTCCGCAGTACTGCTGCTCACTGGATTTATTTTGTTTTTCGCACCATTTTCTGCGAACTCAAGAGACTGTTGTGTCTGAAAATCACAGGAGGGGAAGAAATGTGATCTAAGTGACTTTGACCGTGGAATGATTGTTGGTGCCAGAGAGGGTGGTTTGAGTACCTCAGAAACTGCTGATCTCCTGGGAATTTCACACACAACAGTGTCTTTGCTCCCCATGAGCCTTTATACTGCAGGGCTGTGTTTTAGGCTTTTATCCTTTTTTAAACATCTATAATGTGTGTACTTGTCTGTTTTATTGAAACCTTGTTTTTTGTTTTTTTGTTTGTTGTTGTTTTTCTCAGCGCTCGGATAATGGCAACAGCCATTTGGTGAGTTTCCGCTGTACTGACATGGCGTCATAAGCAACCCATCCAGCCTTTTCAAACGCTGTTTAAATGCTGGTGTTGTTAGACCTTGAAATCAAACCATGCTAACTTTTAGAATTTCAGTGTAGAATGAAGTGGTGAAGTATTACTTTTCCTTGAGGCTTGATGTGATATATTTTGTGTGTCTGCTACACTGTGTCCTCACACACACACACTAGATCTCTCAGGCACTCAAGCTGTAGGCCTCTTAGCAGTGGCCGCAACCAGCCGGTTTCACTGGGGACAAAGACCAGAAATACTGTGAAACATCCATCCATCCATCCATTACCTGAACCCGCTTATCCTGAACAGGGTCGCAGGGGGGCTGGAGCCTATCCCAGCATACATTGGGCGAAAGGCAGGAATACACCCTGGACAGGTCGCCAGTCCATCGCAGGGCACACACACCATTCACTCATGCACTCATACCTACGGGCAATTTAGACTCTCCAATCAGCCTACGGACTGTCTGTGGACTGTGGGAGGAAACCGGAGTACCCGTGTTCAAGATAGTAAACGTTCGTGGCAAACTATGTTAAACTGTTGAACGATAAAAATTTCATTTAGCCACTAACACCTTAATACAAATGAATGCGTCTAACTATGCCAGCTAACTAACTTGTTGCTTAACTGTGATGTAGTTTTAAAGGTGTGAACAAATATTACATTGACTAAAGTGTAGCCTATTATAACAGCCAAATAACTGTCAACTTTTGTTCAGCAGCACCTATTTTTACTGTTAGCTAATGTTAGCTAATGAACAGAAACAATGAATATGTTGGCGAATGCTAGCTAAGGTTAGCTAACATTTGCCATCTTGAATGGCCCGTTTAACACGCACGCTGTCTGTACTCCCTGCCTATACTCTGGGCTTCTGTCCACATATGTACACTGTGGGGTTACTCTCTGAAGCTCGTCTTCCCTCCTTGCTGCCTTACGTACCCTGTGGGGTTACTCTCTGACGCGCGTCTCTCGGCAGTGAGCAGATGCGCCGTATGAACTTCTCCATCCGCAAGACCTGCCGAGCCGCCGTCAAATCCTCGCTGTTCTACTGGCTGGTGCTGCTCCTGGTGTTCCTGAACACGGCCGCCAGCGCCTCCGAGCACTACAACCAGCCAGAGTGGCTCACCGGCGTGCAGGGTGAGTCTCCCTCTCTCTCTTTTACTGTGTTCCCTCTGCTCTCTCTCCCTCTCTCTCTTTTACTGTGTTCCCTCTGCTCTCTCTCCCTCTCTCTCTCCCTCTCTCTCTTTTACTGTGTTCCCTCTGCTCTCTCTCCCTCTCTCTCCTCTCTCTTTTACTGTGTTCCCTCTGCTCTCTCTCCCTCTCTCTCCTCTCTCTCCTCTCTCTCTCTTTTACTGTGTTCCCTCTGCTCTCTCTCCCTCTCCTCTCTCTCTCTCCTCTCCTCTCTTTCTCCCTCTCTCTCCTCTCTTTCTCTTTTACTGTGTTCCCTTGCTCTCTCTCCCTCTCTCTCCTCTCTCTCACCCTCTCTCTCCTCTCTCCTCTCTCTCACCCTCTCTCTCCTCTCTCCTCTCTCTCTCCCTCTCCTCTCTCTCTTTTACTGTGTTCCCTCTGCTCTCTCTCCCCCTCTCTCTCCTCTCTCTCCTCTCTCTCCTCTCTCTCACCCTCTCTCTCCTCTCTCCTCTCTCTCTCTTTTACTATGTTCCCTCTGCTCTCTCACCCTATCTCTCCCTCTCTCTCACCCTCTCTCCCCCACTCTCTCCCTCTCTCTCACCCTCTCTCTCCCTCTCTCTCTTCTCTCTCTCTTTTACTGTGTTCCCTCTGCTCTCTCACCCTCTCTCTCCCTCTCCTCTCTCTCACCCTCTCTCCCCTCTGTCCTGCTCTGTCACTCCCTCTCTTGTGCACTTTGGGTTCCCTGCTTTTATGCCCTATTCCATTGTCTTAATGTACAGTACTGTGCAAAAGTTTTAGGCAGGTGTGAAAAAATGCTGTAAAATAGGAATGCTTAGAAAAATAGAAATGTTAATAGTTTATTTTGATCAAAAAAAAAATGCATGAACAGAAGAAGTGAATGAACAGAAGAAAAATCTAAATCAAATCAATATTTGGTGTGACCACCCTTTGCCTTCAAAACAGCATCAATTCTTCTAAGTATACTTGCACACAGTTTTTGAAGGAACTCGGCAGGTAGGTTGTTCCAAATGTCTTGGAGAACTAGTCACAGTTCTTCTGTGGATTTAGGCAGCCTCAAATACTTCTGTCTCTTCATGTAATCCCAGACAGACTTGATGATGTTGAGATCAGGGCTCTGTCGGGGCCATACCATCAATTCTAGGACTCCTTGTTGTTCTTTACGCTGAATATAGTTCTTAATGATATTGGCTGTATGTTTGGGGTCATTGTCCTGCTGCAGAATAAATTTGGGGCCAATCAGATGCCTCCCTGATGGTATTGCATACTGGCCAGTCACGGAGCCCCTTTTCCATGTGCTCTTTTTTGAGCCGTTTTGTTTATTGACGGAGTGATAACTGCAGTATAATAACCGCCCCTCTCTCAGAGTCGGCCAATCGGATCCTGCTGACGCTCTTCACCCTGGAGATGCTGATGAAGATGTACAGCCTGGGCTTCAAGGTGTACTTCAAGGCCTTCTTCAACCGCTTCGACTGCTTCGTGGTGTGCAGCGGCATCCTGGAGACCATCCTGGTGGAGCTGGAGGTCATCCCGCCCATCGGCATCGCCGTGCTGCGCTGCGTGCGGCTCCTCCGCATCTTTAAGGTCACGCGGTGAGACCCCGCCCCTCCCGCCGGCCGCCAGGGACAGTCACAACCACCGAGAGGGAAGTGACGAATACAAACCGATTTATTTGTGAAGTGGCACCGTCACAAAGCTGCTTTACTGGGAAACGGGAAATGGCAAGATTTGCCCATTCTGACTGTGAAGCCCAAAAAAATGGGTTGCCAAATATGTGGCACTTTTGGGGCATATCGCTGTACAGTCCTTCAGTGTCACCTGGGCTTTAGTGGGAACTTTCGATGGCATTTCAATATGATTGAGGTGATCTGGCTGAGGTGTTGTGGTTATGTGGTTGATGTGCAATTGAGGTGCAGTTGTACTTTTGAGGTATGGTTGTGGTGCAGTTGAGTCGAGATGATGTTGATTTATGGACGAGGTGATGTGGTTGAGGTGCGTTTCAGGTGTTGTAGTTACGTAGTTGAGGTGATAAGGGAGCGACATGGCTCAGGCAGTAAGAGCAGTCGTCTGGCAGTCGGAGGGTTGCCAGTTCGATCCCCTGCCCGGGCTGTGTCGAAGTGTCCCTGAGCAAGACACCTAACCCCCATTTGCTCCTGACGAGCTGGTCGGCACCTTGCATGGCAGCCAATCGCCGTCGGTGTGTGAGTGTGTGTATGAATTGGTGAATGAGAAGCATCAATTGTACAGCGCTTTGGATAAAGGCGCTATATAAATGCCAACCATTTACCATTTACCATTTGATGTGGTTGAGGTGCGTTGCAGGTGTTGTAGTTATGTATTTGAAGTGCTGTTTAGGTGATGTGGTTCAGGTGTGGTTGAAGTGCAGATGAGGTGTTGTTGAGGTCATGGGCTTGGTACATTTTAGGTCATGGGGTTGAGGTCAGGTGTATGAGGTCATGGGCTTGGTACATTTTAGGTCATGGGGTTGAGATCAGGTGTATGAGGTCATGGGCTGGGTACATTCGAGGTGATGTGGTTGAGGTGCATTTGAGGTGTGGTTGAGGTATGATTCTCCTGGTGTCACTGCTGTTTTGCAGGGCACTTAAGTTGCTGCCGGCAGTAACTAGTGACTAGTTAAAAAATGTCACTGCACAATTACTGGATGTTTCTTAAAGCAAAGTATCAGCAGTTAATTTTCCCTGGAGAGAGTGCAGGAAGTGGTGCAGGAAGTGAGCTCGGAGCAGGAAGTGACTGACGGCAGCGCGTCCCTCTCTCTCAGGCACTGGTCATCTCTGTCCAACCTGGTGACCTCGCTGCTCAACTCCATGAAGTCCATCGCCTCCCTGCTGCTCCTGCTCTTCCTCTTCCTCATCATCTTCGCCCTGTTGGGGATGCAGCTGTTCGGGGGCAAATACAACTTTGACGAGACGCAGACCAAGAGGAGCACCTTCGACACCTTCCCTCAGGCCCTCCTCACCTGTTTCCAGGTCACAAAACGCATGCCACGTGCTCAACATTGCCACAGTGGCCTTATGGGAACTGCAACAGTCGCAAAGGCTCAACATCATAGGGTTCAGTGGGCGAAGTAAAGTTGATGCCTGGGTTAGCAAGACGTTAAATACCACAAGTACCATGAGCCACCGAGGTACCTGCAATCCACATAATTTTAATTAAAAAGCAGTCTAACCTTCTGTGGAAATGACTGAGATCTTATAGTAGAAAATATTTGCTTGTTTTAAGCTGCTTGACAAATGAAATCCTCCATTGGCAAATCTTGAAATAAGTCAGGGTGTCTTACCTCTTTGGCAATATTTTTGTCTTGTTTTCTTTTTAAAGTCTCAATATGAGACGAAAATACTTAAGATTTACTGTTTTTGTTTTTGCAGTGTCCCTTTCTCTATCTCTCTCCCCTGTGTGTAGATCTGGACAGTTTATATCTGACCCTGAACTCCTCTCTGTCTGTCTCCGCTGTGCAGATCCTGACCGGGGAGGACTGGAACTCTGTGATGTACGACGGCATCATGGCGTACGGAGGGCCCAGCTTCCCTGGAATGATCGTCTGCATATACTTCGTTATTCTCTTCATCTGCGGAAACTGTATCCTTTCTGCAACTGACCTCGTCACCTCTCTGTCTCCATTCGCTGTGTCTTTCCCATCCTTTCGGCCTCGCCGTCTTCTCCATTCCACCGTTCCTCTATCTTTCCCTCTCTATCCCTCTGTCCCTTGAGTTCCAGGTCCTCCCTTGACTGCCTTTCTCCTCAGACATCCTGCTGAACGTCTTCTTGGCCATTGCTGTGGACAACCTGTCTACTGTCGGCCAAAACTTGGAGTGAGCAGGGCGGGGAAGGGAGCGGAGATAAGCTCTGAGGGATGGGATTAGACAGTGTTTGGAGAGAGACAGGAAGTGAGGTATGCTTGTATGTGTCGATGGGGAAGACGCTCAGGTTGCGCTTCCTGTTTCACAGGGAGAAGACGGATGACGAAGAGGAGGATGAGGATGAAGATGACGAAGAGGATGAAGACGATGAGGAAGGGGGAAGGAAAAAGGTATGTTACAGTTACTGATGTTGCGTCCCATGTAACGTTTTCCTTCACATTGTTTGGGCAATGGAGTTATTTATGACTCTCAACCCACCATGACTACATCTATTACATTCAGTACATTCAGTTGACACTCCAGAGTGGCTAAAACATGTTCTGATTTGTGTTCTGGAAACTGAAATAGTTTTATAACAAATAGTCATAAATAACCTGTCTTCACCCTGTATATACGTGTATCTATATCCTTGCACATGTATGATTTCATGTGGTAAACATGTTGTCAACTATCATCTCATGAAACTATCATCAACTATCATCATCATAATATGAAATATTAAGGTGACAGTAATCTGAACTTGTTGATGGTGTCAGGGAGGCATGTCTGCTCCAAGCCCCTCTCCGTGTTTCAGTGTGTCCCACTCTTCTAATCCCTGCAGGTGGAAGAGGAGGAAGAGGAAGACCTGGACGACGGTGAAGGGGGTGAGCCCGTCCTCCTAAAAGGGAAACGCAGGACTGTTGGGTCTGGGACCCATGCCCAACCTATCACTGTTGAACTGGGTGGCTATAAGTCCACCGCAGTTCAGACCCATGTCCGTTTGAGCCCGGCTCGTAAACTGCACGTAAACTGAGCTTGACATCACATGCCTTGAAAAAGAGCATACAGGGAATTAAATCTGTGTCCGAAGGCATCGTCAGCATAATTCCCAACTGTTTGGACAACAAATAGTTGTATTCCTAATATATGTACAATACATATACTGTATCTAGAGTAATGTCTAGGGCATTCCTATCTGGGGGGAAAAATGGAAGGGAGCATTTTAAAAAGGAGATTCTTTTGTACCATCAGTAAGTAAAATGCAGTGGAAATTTTAATGTTAATAACATCCTCCATGACTTTCCTGTTTGTTGAAAAGGTTCAGCATTAAAGGTGGCTGATTTTGCCCCTCCAAAAGAGAAGATCGTCCCCATACCTGATGGCAATGCCTTCTACTGCATGGGCAAGACCAATCCGTGAGTCTCTTCATATTATACAAATGACCTCTCCCTGAGACCCCGTGTAAAATGAGCAGTTTTCCTTTCCGCACTGGGGGAAGGAAATGTATTCATGAAATTACCTACATTCTTATTACCATTATGTACGCATTCGGAAATCTTTTTATTACTTTAATAAAAGCAATTTGTCGCTCTTCTAGGTTTTGAGCCTCCAGTGTGCTGTCTCATTATTGCATGTTTCAGTAAGAAATGAGAACTGTCACTGTGCTCACTGTGCACTGCGTGTGACAGTGTTAATGCAACTCCTTTCATTGGAGGTGCTGACATTTTTTCCGCCGATAATTTCAGGATTCGGACTGGCTGCCACTGGCTGATTCATCATCACATCTTCACCAACCTCATCCTGGTCTTCATCATCCTCAGTAGCATCTCGCTGGCTGCAGAAGACCCAATCAGGGCGCACTCGTTCAGGAATAATGTGAGATACAGGCAGCAGAGCCAATCAGAGCACACTCATTCAGGCAGACGAGCCAATCAGACCTCACTTATTCTTGCAGAAGAGCCAATCAGAGCTCACTCATTCAGGAATAATGTGAGATACAGGCAGCAGAGCCAATCAGAGTGCACTTATTCAGGCAGAAGAGCCAGGGGCCTGTATGAGTCACAGGCCACCTCTTCACATATTATTGAGTTACAAACCTGCCTTTAATAAAAAAGTGAGTTACACACCCCTCCTTTAAGAACAACATGAATGACTGTTGATATGAAAGATAAAAACCATGGTTGTGACAAGTACTTGCGTCTCATGTCTGGTTCAGTAAACAGCAGGGAAAGGCTTGCCAGCAGGCTGTGTCATAGCTTCAGTTCTAACGGAATATCTCTCTAATCTGTTATAAATTTCCTCTCTTTCAATAGGTCCTGGGCTATGCTGACTACGCCTTCACCTCCATATTCACTGTGGAAATCTTGCTAAAGGTATGCATCTTGGGGGAGTCCGCCATAGCCATAACTCATAACTCATCTTAGCTGGCAGGTTGCCGAGAGGAAAGAATCTGTTGGCAGGGCCTGCCCAAATCGTGAATCAAACCAGGGTCAAAGTTCAGTTTATTGCAGGACAGTGATGTTGACCTCACATTGCAACGTGTGCCTGGTTGTGTGTATGCTCAGAAATATAGATACATTATTATTATAATTTCCAAATCTTTCCTGGTCCTTGGCCACAAGGTTTTGGGCAGGTAGACCTATTCAGCTGTAAGATTCTGCCTATAGTCAATAGATACAATATTGTTCTTTGGATAATAATAATAATGACCTTTTACAAGGGACTAATTAATTATTTATTGCTGGCTAGAGGTACAGTTTTATATCGATATGTTTTATATTATAAGGTTTCGTATATCTACTGTATATAGATACAACCCCAGTGACAAGTGTTGCACCCTTTTAGGCATTTTTTCATAACGTTTCTTCTGAGAGCATAGCCAGACGCTTTCCAGCACTGCCCAGGCTGTGTGTGCATCTGCCCCAAAGTGAAGCTCTGTTTTCAGCCTTTTCCTCCCGCGTCTCTCCCTAGATGACCGTGTACGGAGGGTTTGTGCACAAAGGGTCTTTCTGCAGAAACTGGTTCAACCTGCTGGACCTGCTGGTAGTCAGCGTGTCCCTTGTATCCTTCTTCCTCCAGTGAGCACATACAACATGTTACTACACTATAATAACGATGTTATAAATGTCCTATTTATGTAAATAACATGCTAAAGCTTTGGAATTCACAAAAACATTCCGATACCAAAGATGTACTGAGCGTGAAATGAATCAACAAACCTCACCCTGTGGTTCTCTCTTGTAGTTCGAGTGCGATCTCCGTGGTGAAGATCTTTAGGGTGTTAAGAGTGCTCAGGCCCCTCCGAGCTATCAACAGAGCCAAGGGACTGAAGGTACCGTGTGTGTGTGTGTGTGTGTGTGTGTGTGTGTGTGTCTCTGTCTAAAATGTTGTGCTGGGTGTATCTGTCCAAAATTAAGTGCTGTGTGTGTGTGTGTGTGTGTGTGTGTGTGTGTGTATCTGCCGATGTGTGTGTGTGTCTCTGTCCAAAATTTAGTGCTGTGTGTTTGTGTGTCTTTGCACAGAATGCAGTGCAGTGTGTGTTTGTGTTTCTCAGCACAAAATTCAGTGCAGCGTGTGTGTTTGTGTTTCTCTGCACAGAATGCAGTGAAGTGTGTGTATCTCTGCACAGTGCAGTGTGTGTGTGTGTCACTGTGTGTTGTTTGTGTGTATGTGTGTGCTGCTCATGGTGTGTGTCTCTACAGAACGTAGTTCAGTGTGTGTGTGTCCAAGTGTATCTCACAGTGTGTGTGTGTGTGTGTGTGTGTGTACAGAACGTAGTACAGTGTGTGTGTCTATGTGTATCTCACAGTGTGTGTGTGTGTGTGTGTGTACAGAACGTAGTACAGTGTGTGTGTGTGTGTGTGTGTGTGTACAGAACGTAGTACAGTGCGTGTGTGTGTGTGTGTGTACAGAACGTAGTACAGTGTGTGTGTGTGTCTATGTGTATCTCACAGTGTGTGTGTGTGTGTGTACAGAACGTAGTACAGTGTGTGTGTGTCTATGTGTATCTCACAGTGTGTGTGTGTGTCTCTCTATAGAACGTAATACAGTGTGTGTGTGTCTATGTGTATCTCACAGTGTGTGTGTGTGTGTGTACAGAACGTAGTACAGTGTGTGTGTCTATGTGTATCTCACAGTTTGTGTGTGTGTGTGTGTGTACAGAACGTAGTACAGTGTGTGTGTGTGTCTATGTGTATCTCACAGTGTGTGTGTGTGTGTGTGTGTGTGTGTACAGAACGTAGTGCAGTGCGTATTCGTGGCCATCAGGACCATCGGGAACATCATGATTGTGGCCACACTCCTGCAGTTCATGTTTGCCTGCATCGGAGTTCAGCTCTTCAAGGTGAGCAGCCTGCAAGCGCTCAGTATGACTATAGCTCTGAACTTTACCGCATTATTGTCATTATTTCTGCTTAACGCTAGAAAAACAAGTTATCATCTGAATGTTCTGCTATTGACTGTATCAATATAAAAAAGATATGTGGATGAACCCTGCATTTCTGGTAGAGAAACATTGGATGTCAGTCTGAACAAATTGGTTGTGAACATTCTTTCAGCATTTGTGTTCAAAATTTTGTAGACCTTGCTTGAGAGTGGTTGGTTGTCTGGTTTATGAGCCGTTTGTTTCTCAGGGTAAATTTTTCAGATGCACTGATGAAGCTAAAAACACTCCTGAGGAATGCAAGTGAGTGAGTTTCCTGTGTAGAGTAGCATATAGCGCACACTGCTAACTGCTCTTACATGCTACCACCCTCATGACAACCTATAGCCTTTAGCAGATGAGCTGGTAACCCTGGTCCTGGAGGGAATTCCTTTTTTTTTCTCCATTGGAACCCTTAAATATAATTTGACTATTAGATCTAAGGAATGGCAGTTGTTGATGTGCTGCAGGTAATCAGTAGAGTTTCGACCTCAGACTCTTAACTGTTGCTCAGTCAAACTTGGATGGAGCAAAAAACAGAAACATCTCAGTTGCTCCTTGAATTCAGCTGCTTCCCCCTGGTTTGGTGCTCCTCCTCAGGTGTTATTGCCCTCTTTATTTCCCCTTTTCCCTTTGAGTGTACTCAGCTTGTGCAAGCCACTTTATCGCCCACTGTAGCAAGAATGGTGTGCTTTGCAAGGTGTGTAACCCTAATGCTCTCAGTGTAAATTATGTATGTGTTGTGGGGTGTATAATCCTAATGTCCTCAGTGTGAATGATGTGTGTGTTGCCAGGTGTATAATCCTAATGTCCTCCGTGTGAATGATGTATCTGTTGCCAGGTGTATAATCCTAATGTCCTCAGTGTGAATGATGTGTGTGTCGCGAGGTGTATAATCCTAATGTCCTCCATGTGAATGATGTGTGTGTCGCCAGGTGTATAATCCTAATGTCCTCCTTGTGAATGATGTGTGTGTTGCCAGGTATATAATGCGAATGCCCTCCGTGTAAATGATTTGCGTTTTGCCAGCTGTATAGTCCCAATGGCTGTTATATACAGTAGGAGAACTATTCTGAAACCCTGCTGTTTGATTGGCTGGTCCTTGTTCTGTGTCGTGCCACTCAGGGGGACCTTTGTAGTGTACAAGGATGGGGACGTGGCACACCCCACCATGAAGGAGAGAGTGTGGTACAACAGCGACTTCAACTTCGACAACGTGCTGATGGGCATGATGGCACTCTACACTGTGTCCACCTTCGAAGGCTGGCCCGTGTGAGTGCTGTCCCAAAGGTTCCTTTGATTCATAAGATATTCAACTCCTGCAGTCCTGCAAATCATTAAATTACATTTAACATCATGTAATGAAAATATAAAAAAGAGAAAGATAATGTGATAATGTTGAGGAATAATATTGTATTGGATGATTGGATCATAACATACTGTTGAATAGGGTCTTATTGCAGAACCTTTCCTTCTCAAGGAAAAGGTCTCAAGTATGAGCAGATAGTAAAAAATAGTAAAAATACACTCCACAGTCATATAATTAAATAAATAATGAATTGCAATATGTGAAAGCAACAATCATTTGTATATTTGAGAATATTTGCCAGTGCAGTATTAATACCTTGACAATATATTCATTTAATATTGTTTTATTCTTCTTTTAATACTTTACTCTCTCTATCAGTATTCTGTACCAAGCTATTGATGCCAATGCTGAAAACAAAGGTCCCATCTATAACTACCGTGTGGACATCTCGATCTTCTTCATCATCTACATAATCGTCATCGCCTTCTTCATGATGAACATCTTTGTGGGCTTCGTCATCATCACCTTCAGAGAGCAGGGAGAGCAGGAGTACAAGAACTGTGAGCTGGACAAGAACCAGGTCAGTGATCCAGCCTCACCAGGTCAGTGATCCAGCCTAACCAGATCAGTGGCTAAGAGCCTAACCAGGTCAGTGGAGAAGAGCCTAACCAGGTCAGTGGAGAAGTGCCTAACCAGGTCAGTGGAGAAGTGCCTAACCAGGTCAGTGGAGAAGTGCCTAACCAGGTCAGTGGAGAAGTGCCTAACCAGGTCAATGGAGAAGTGCCTAACCAGGTCAGTGGCCGAGTCTAAGCAGGTCGGTAGCAAAGAGTGTAACCAGTGCAGTAGATAAGAGCCTAACCAGGTCAGTGGAGAAGTGCCTAACCAGGTCAGTGGAGAAGTGCCTAACTAGGTCAGTGGAGAAGAGCCTAACCAGGTCAGTGGAGAAGAGCCTAACCAGGTCAGTGGAGAAGAGCCTAACCAGGTCAGTGGAAACCATAAAACCATAAAACAAACAGTGAGGCAAAGGTACAAAATCGGTAGGCGAGAACGTGGTAAAAAACAAACGATGGTCAGCAAAACAGAAATCAATAATCGGTGGTCGGTAAACAGGCTTGGATCGTAACGTGTAATCAATAACAGTAAATGCTCAAGAGTTGCGTTGATAACAAGAGGCAGACAATTTCGCGACGAACAGTAGCGCGACTGGGATATAAATGCAGGTGTTAGACAGGTGTAGACAATTAGTTAGAGCGCAGCAAGGAAATAGAAAACAGGTGCGATGGATGAAGTTTAACAAGGTAATTAGTAATCGTTAGTAATAAACCTATCCTGCCCTAGCATTAGTAAATTAGTAAATGACATGCACGAGAAACGTAAGGTAACATGAACACATGATTAGTTTGTTAGTTCTACCCAATCCTGGTCTAGTGTTAGTAGTTTTAGTAAATCGACAAATAGAAACAATTAGGGTGTGAATGACAGAAAGAGAGAGAGAGAAAGGCGGAACGCAAGGTTTGCGGAAAGACATGTAAAAGTGTATGTTTAAACCGTGACCAGTCTATGAAACAATAAACATAAATCAAAACATAACACAAAACGAAACTAAGAGGATAACCACTCAACATAACTAGACATGACGAGAAAATAAATCGTAACAAGAAATAAACTAAACAACATGACGAACCTAGACTAACATAATACATGATAAGACAATTACGAGACTAAGACAAAATGAATAAACATAAAACATGGCAAGACAGACCTGAAACGTGACACTGCAAAGTGTATCACCTCATCCCCAGCACATTAACACTTGAGGCGAGAGTGTTGATTGTTTCAAACATTTGTTTGTGTACACGCACATTGCTGCGTGGACAATATACGAGGCCTTAGGCATCTTCTCAGGAAGCTTCTTCTCCAATGGGTAACTTGGTTCCAACAATCAGATGTCACCAATTATGTAGCACACCATTAAAATATATCCTGCTCAAAACCATCTCTTTCTCTCTCCATTTCAGAGGCAGTGTATATACTATGCACTGAAGTCTCAGCCAATAAAGGTCTACATCCCGAAGAACCCAACGCAGTTTAAGTTCTGGTCCATCATTAACTCCTCAGGGTTTGAGTACATCATGTTTGTGCTGATCCTTCTGAACACGGTCACTCTGGCTGTACAGGTATGTTTTTACTGTAAAAATAACAATAATCACAACTATAGAATTATCAAAAGTGTCTTCACGGTAATGATAATAAATTGTCATAATGATTTACAAATGAGCAGTGCATTTAACGGGCAGCACATACCATTATCTTAGCATTACAAGCAGCCTATGTAACGCATAGCTTTTTGTTCATCGACATTACAAACGTCCGCATGTCCGGTAATGGTGTGTACCTCTCTGTTCCTCAGCATTACGAGCAGTCCAAACTCTTCAACTTTGTGATGGACATTCTCAACATGGCGTTCACTGGACTCTTCACAGTGGAGATGGTGCTCAAACTCCTGGCCCTAAGAATCAGGGTGAGGCGGTCTCCCTCCATTTTATCTTCTATTATATAATACACATGCATACACACGCACACACACATGCACACACACGCACACACACACATGCACGTACGCACGCACACACACACGCACACACACATGCACATATACACACACATGCACACATATACGCACACACACACACACACACACGCACACGCACAGTATCTGCCTACCAATGCCAGAGCAAGCCTTAAATTGTTTTGAGCAAGCTGTAAATGCTCTTAACCCTCCTATTATGTTTGGTGTCAATTTTACCCCATTCAGTGTTTGAAATCTCTTAAAAAACAGGTCAACCAGTTCTTATATTGATACTGTGTAATTTTTCTTTTCTTTTTTTCTCATCAAATAGTAAAAATGCAAAAAACATAATGCTATGCGATGTCCTGTAGCAGCTTGGCATACAAATGTGTTATTTTGATCCTCTGTAACTATAAAATGTAAGAAAATATACAACCTGTAATGGTGTGGGTTCAGAGGACCTAGTGCGACCGGGAAGGAGAGCTTTTGTGAAACGTGAAAGAGTGCGGTCCAAGGACCGAGTGCGACCATGAAGGGTATGTTAAGTTACTCACAGACTCACATGAGCTCACCACTAGTGCAATAAAAACAAGGAAAACGTTTCCCGGCAAATTGCCAACATAAAGCTACCCTGAAACAAGGGATCGAGAATAAGAAAACAGAAAAAGTGGGGGTCTTCAGGCACGCGACCAACACCAACCAAATAACCCTCCGCCTCGCACTTCTCTAGTAATCCCAGGAGCGCACATCGGAGACGAGTAATAACAGATGGAGAACACGACTGTCTATTCAAAGTCCTAAACATAGCGCAGGGAACAGTAAGGTGTTCAGACTGCCTTATAGCACAGTGCAGTGTTTATTGTGGCACACTGCAACGTGTTCATTGTGGTTTAAGAAGTCTTCTGCTAAATGCAAATTCTCCTCCAAGATGGCGCTGTGGTGGACTTTAATAAAAACAGGACACTGGTGAGAAAGAAATGGGTGGTGGACCATTGGATAGAACTCATTATATAGTCCACTCCCCTAGGAGGGACACAGGCTCTTTGAGCTCTCAAAGGAGAAACCCGGGCAAGATATTTTTCTAGTATTTTTGTTTTGTCTTTTTTGTACTCGTGGACAGGGATATGTTAATTATTTTGATTATGTTCACATGTTGATAATTGTCAAATTGGTGTTGGCATTATTGAGTGTAATCATTTGAACCTATTTATGAAAAAGCTTTTAACCTGTAAAGGAAATGTGTAACCAAAAAGAAGCCAAATTTACTCAACGAGGTGAGCACAGAAAGCACACATCGCTGCAGTAATAACAGCAGCAACAGTCACAGAGAACTAACCACAGCCCAGGGCAAAAACTCTAGCCCAAATTGAAGGGTGATTGTTGGAAAACATGGGAGGCAAGTCCACTACAGCCAACCCCCCCGAAGTATCTCACTTTGTTTGGTCAATCTACAACCCTGTCTAGCCTCCAATCCTGTGAAATTTACCTCTATGATCAGTACCTGTGTTATATCCTCTACCCCCTCCCTCAGCCCCTATCCCCACACATTGTTTTACCCATCCCCAGATCCAATCACCCCGCTCCCCACTCCTGTGATGTGTTTTAATTTATGACAATCACTGTTTCCATTGAGGGACAGGGTATAAACGTTGATATTCTCCCTCAGTCGTTAGTTCTTGTTAATCTTTACATTACATTACATTACATTACATTACATTAATGGCATTTGGCAGATGCTCTTATCCAGAGCGACTTACAGTTGATTTTAGACTAAGCAGGAGATAATCCTCCCCTGGAGCAATGCAGGGTTAAGGGCCTTGCTCAAGGACCCAATGGCTGTACGGATCTTATTGTGGCTACACCGGGGATCGAACCAGCAACCTTGCAGGTCCGAGACATGCACCTTAACCACTAGGCTACAGGCCACCCTAATCTGTACTTGGGGAAGAGAACCACTAGTTCCTCTACTATATTAAACGACCTATTTGAAACAAAGACGTACCTGCATTTATTTTACTACTGACAATCGTACGGAGGAATACATTTAACTCTATGGTGATTCTGCGTCTCTATTTGAATAAGAGTAGAGCAGTTCTTGTATGAAAGTAAATGCAAGTAAATGCCCAAGTCAGTATGAAAGTAAATGCCCAAGTCAGACACCAAATTTCAGGTAGAGAGACCAAACAGCTGAAATGTCGTGGTGAGTCTCCAGGCTAGAAACATTTTGCCAAATGTGGCAAAGAATGCCACTCCATAGCTTGGTTCCCTAGCTACAGGAAGATCCGGCATTCGTTTTACTAAGAAACATTCTCGTCCTTCCACGACCGCATTCCTTGCGTATTGCATAACTAAAGAGTGAGACGAACAACATTCACAAGCCTCTGCTTCCAGCTCCACTAACACTGAAACGAGCTGATGACCAGGCAAGAGGAGATTTCACAGAGAGATATCAAACTGCAAAAATGTCAGCCAGCCAGACCCCAAGTAATTTTGGAGACAATAAGAAGGCGACATACTATGTGTCAAAATGTATTTTGGTGTTTATTTTCACCTGTCTCGGATGGTGCAGTGGGTAGCACTGCCGCCTCACAGCAAGGAGGTCCTGGGTTTGAATCCCCGTCGGCCGGGGCCTCTCTGTGCGGAGTTTGCATGTTCTCCCCGTGTCTGCGTGGGTTTCCTCCGGGTACTCCGGTTTCCTCCCACAGTCCAAAGACATGCAGGTTAGGCTGATTGGAGAGTCTAAATTGCCCATAGGTATGAGTGTGTGTGTGTGTGTGTGAGTGAATGGTGTGTGTGCCCTGCGATAGACTGGCGACCTGTCCAGGGTGTATTCCTGCCTTTCGCCCAATGTATGCTGGGATAGGCTCCAGCCCCCCTGCGACCCTGTTCAGGATAAGCGGGTTAAGATAATGGATGGATGGATGGATTTTCACCTGTTTGACCCCACATGTAAAACTGGTTATAAAATCTTAACATAATAGGAAGGTTAATAACCAAACTATAAAGTGTGAAGTTTTTTTTTTATATTTATATTTTATATTTATATATATTTTTTGTATTTGCTATTGTATTGTTGTACTCGGGGTATTCTAGCTGCCAACTGTGGTATGCTAGTTTGGAAGTTGATGTATTCTTCAAGGGTTCCGATTGTATCTGTATGGTCACGCTAGGACTCGGAACCGTACTGTCCTCTCAGGTCCTCTTCGCACTTGTACTTGTGTTTGATCTGCACTTTGTTGTACGTCGCTCTGGATAAGAGTGTCTGCTAAATGCCTTGTAATGTAATGTAATATTGTGAGTCTGAGGAGATGCTGTGTTTCTTGGTTTTGTCACGGTGAGCTAAGCAGCACTATTTTACAGCACTACTTCATGGATGCCTGGAACTCGTTCGACGCCCTGATCGTGGTGGGCAGTGTGGTGGATATTGTGGTGACAGAGTTCAGCGTGAGTGTGTGCCGTTGGTGCTGGTGTTACGATATCATCGCTACGGGGGCCATTTATAAATAGATAGGGCCCAGCATTTGATACTTTAATCAGTATGGAACAGGATGATATAAAAAGCGTGAAAAATATGTGTGTGGGCCTTTAAGGTTTTATTTTGATTTATATAGCTGAAAAGCTGTATTTATTCTTACATGATAGTGTCAAGTTAAATGAAAATGCTTAGTACCCATCTAGTACCCCATTGTGTTGCATTAATGACAACAGTACATTGTAAATACATTGCTTGGATATATAGTAACTATAGACATGACTTTTGCTAGATATAAATTAAACATCAATTCCATTTTTTATTTTGTTTTCAAACAGTTAAGAATTTCAAGAGTGCAAAAAAGTTCAGAGAAAACAAATTGATATTTTATCTCATATAGCAAGTAGAAGTTGTTTTGATGCCAACATGAAAGAGTTGCCATCTTTATTTCATTTTTAACTTGTTTTTCTGTGCCTTTTCCCATGTGATCCTCCTCCATGTGGTGTTATGTCTCTGAAATGGCTGCTGATGCCTCTTTCACTGACTCAGAGTGGAGGACATGAAGAGGTAAATATGTCTGTCTGGGACAGATGGCTGTCTCCCTCATAAAATGGTCTTTTACTGTACATTGACATGATTTACAGTAGACACATTTGAGATTTCCAAATATTAATTTTCCAAAAAATGTAATTTAACAGAGACATTTTTGTATTTAATTTAAAAAAGATTACATATTACATATTACTGTAAGCAATTGACTACTTTTTACATAAAAACTTGATCAAGGCTGTCTGAGATCAGAAGCAAAGACCCAACCAAAGTCTGCAGAAAAACTGTGGCAAGTTCTCCAACATGCTTGGAACAACCTCCCTGCTGATTGTCTTAGCCAACGCAACATTTTAACGCCGAAGGGTGGTCACAAAAAATATTGATTTAATTTAAACTATTTGGCAGAATGACTAAAATATCATGTAAAATGTATTGTATGTTTATTTAGGACCTTTCATTGAATTATTTTTGAAAGAATCTTATCGGTACAGACTGTTATACAGGTGCCTAAGACTTTTGCTCAGTACTGTATATTCAACTCCAATTAAGCATTATAATTAATGTACATATCTTGCATATCTATTCCTATTCTTCTATTCCCTCCCCTCTCTCCTCCCTCTCTCTGTGTCTCTCTCTCCTCCTCTCTCTCCTCTCTCCTCTATGTCTCTCTCTCCTCTCTCTCTCCTCTCTCTCTATGTCTCTCTTTCTCTCCTCCTCTCTCTCTGTCTCTCTCTCTCCTCTCTCTCTCTCTCACAGGGGGAGGAGAGCTCTCGAGTCTCCATCACTTTTTTCCGCTTGTTCCGAGTGATGCGTCTGGTGAAGTTGCTCAATAAGGGGGAGGGCATTCGAACCCTCCTCTGGAGTTTCGTAAAATCCCTCCAGGTGCCTTGCGAAGGGTGGCCTTGTGTTCCTCGCATACGCTCAACATTATTGCAAGCTATGAAACACAGACACACAGAAAGCCCACTCACTGCGATGGGTGATGCTATTCCACAAGTGTATCTTATCATTGGACCTGTACCATTAAAAACATCACATCTGTCCGGACGCCGGACAGAAGAACCATGCCCAGACTCAGGGATTAGAATACGGCAGGTTATTAACAGGGGGCAGATCCAACACGTGATCCAGGGACAGGCAATGGTCGTAATCCAGGCAGACAGATACATGCAGGGAGGTCAGAAGAGTAGTCAGCAGAGGTGGTGGTAGTGAGTTCAAAAACAGGAAGGCAGTCCACACAGGCAAAAGTACAAACACGAAATTAAAAAAATAGAAAATACGGGCTAGAACCGGGGGAAAGGAATGAACCAGGACAGACTCAGGAAACAGGAAAAGACGAGCTAGCACTGAACAGAACTTAAACAGGAGTTTAAATAGAAAACAAATTATCAGACAACGAGAAACAGGTGAGAGGCATGACATATAAGGAATGAAATATAAGGAGAGGGAGGCGGAGACCTTAAGTAGGGAACAGGTGAAATGAATGATGAACAGAAAACAGAACTACAGAAAGCAAAGTGGGATATAAAAGACAAAAATGCAGGAGACTTGGGAAAATCCAGAGAGAAGCATAGACACACAGACAACAGGGAAGGGGCAAAGGGTACGGACGTGGCAATATCTAAACATGGAAGCCTGCATTTGATCCTGTATTGTTTAATTATGGATTGTACTGTGATAGTTTTTTGTCAGCACTGTTACATTTGTGTTTTTCCTAAATGTATAGAAGGTTCCCTCATGTGTATTTGTGATGCACTGACTGATGCCTTCATCGTCATCATCATCATCATATCATTACGATAATCATCATCATGTCATCAACTTCCTAATCATAGTGATTATTAATGTTATCGCAATCACAATAATAATGAAGGTAATTCTGAGAGTTATAACAATCACCATACCATACTCATGAGGTCATCATTGGTGCATGTTGCTACTCCTCACCATCAAAATTAGTCAGTTCTCATCATCAAAATGACTATATGAATGAGAATAATAATACTAATAAACAATAATGACCTTCTCTGGTCTCTCCCTCTCTTTCAGGCTCTGCCTTATGTCGCCCTCCTCATTGCCATGATCTTCTTCATTTACGCTGTCATTGGCATGCAGGTGGGACTTTCTGCCTGTGTGTCTGCCTCTCTGTCTGCCTGACTGTCTGCCTGTCTGCCTGTTTGTCTGTTGGCCGTCTTTGTCTGTGTGTCTGCCTGCCTGTCCATCTAACTGCCTGCCTGCTGTTTCTCTCTTCCCTTTCTCGCTTCCCTGCCTGCCTGCCTGTCTGTTGGCTGTCTGGCTGCCTGTCTGTTGGCTGTCTCTGTCTGTCTGTGTGTCTACCTGCCTGTCCATTTGTCTGTTGTTTTTATGTGTCTGCCAGCCTGCTGGCCTGTCTGTCCGTCTGTCTGTCTAACCCCTCCCGTTCTTTGTGCCAGCAATGGCTGCAGCCTGTGTTGACCTGCCCTTCTCCTCCACTCTCCTGTTCCTCCAGACCTTTGGGAAGGTCGCCTTGCTGGACAACACGGACATCAACAGGAACACCAACTTCCAGACCTTTCCGCAGGCTGTCCTGGTGCTGTTCAGGTGAGCCAGTTCACCCGCCGGGGCCATGCAAGACCAACCCCAAACCATACACAGGGCGAATATTAATATCAATAATCAGAATAATAATAAAGTGTGGAGGTGTTAATACTAGTATTAATACAGAGGACCCCTGTGTGTGATGTGAGTATACATTTTGCAATAATACTGTACAGGAGAAGGAATGACTTAATGCAAGACACAGCCGAGTGCAGGAGCTCAGCACAGCAGTGACATTATCTCATGGTCACTCCTTCTCCTGTATTACTGCATATAACAGTTTTACCAATATGTTTATAATGAAAAACAAAATGTAAAGACTGATATTTTAAATCAGGTTCAAAAGTAAGCCGTTTTAACATCAGAACAGAGCTCTTCTGAAGCGTTGCTAGGCTACGTATCTTTGCTACAGCGAGTCGACGGAACATAAGCATAGTGGTTTAGTTTTGTTAAGTTAGGAGTGACTCATCATGTGATAATGTCACTCCTTCGACTGTCTCTCAGCCACTCACAATGCGAGGTTGGAACCGTTGTATAATAGAGAGTATGACTGGTCTGTGGCTGGGGCAGGTGTGCCACGGGAGAGGCCTGGCAGGAGATCATGCTGGGCTGCCTGCCGGGGAAGCGCTGTGACCCCGAGTCAGACTACGAGCCCGGAGAGGAGTTCACCTGCGGCAGCAACTTCGCCTACCTGTACTTCATCAGCTTCTTCATGCTCTGCGCCTTCCTGGTGAGAGAGAGGGAGCGAGGGAGGGAGGAGGAGTATGTGTGTGTGAGAGAGAGGAGGGAGGGAGAGAGGGAGGAGGAGTGTGTGTGTGAGAGAGGAGGGAGGGAGGGAGGTGTGTGTGTATGTGAGAGGGAGGGAGGGAGGGAGGGAGGGAGGTGTGTGTGTGTGTGTGTGAGAGAGAGGGAGAGTGTATGAGAGACGGAAAGAGTGTGTGAGAGAGAGAAAGAGAGCGTACTCACTGTTTATGTGTTGTATGTTTTGGTTTATGTTTAGATCATTAACTTGTTTGTCGCTGTCATCATGGACAACTTTGACTATCTGACACGTGATTGGTCCATCCTGGGTCCCCATCACTTGGATGAGTTCAAAAGAATCTGGTCAGAATATGACCCTGAGGCCAGGTGAGCAGTGTTGTGTCACCGTTATTGAAGTGTGGTAGTGTGGTGTAGCAGTAGTGTGGTAGTGTGGTGTAGCAGTAGTGTGGTTTAGCAGCAGTGTGGTAGTGTGGTGTAGCAGTCGTGTGGTGTAGCAGCAGTGTGGTAGTGTGGTGTAGCAGCAGTGTGGTAGTGTGGTGTAGCAGAAGTGTGGTAGTGTGGTGTAGCAGTGTGGTAGTGTGGTGTAGCAGAAGTGTGGTAGTGTGGTGTAGCAGTGTGGTAGTGTGGTGTAGCAGTAGTGTGGTTTAGCAGCAGTGCAGTAGTGTGGTGCAGCAGCAGTGTGGTAGTGTGGTGTAGCAGTAGTGTGGTTTAGCAGCAGTGTGGTAGTGTGGTGTAGCAGTAGTGTGGTTTAGCAGCAGTGTGGTAGTGTGGTGTAGCAGTAGTGTGGTAGTGTGGTGTAGCAGTAGTGTGGTAGTGTGGTGTAGCAGTAGTGTGGTAGTGTGGTGTAGCAGAAGTGTGGTAGTGTGGTGTAGCAGTAGTGTGGTTTAGCAGCAGTGTGGTAGTGTGGTGTAGCAGTAGTGTGGTAGTGTGGTGTAGCAGAAGTGTGGTAGTGTGGTGTAGCAGTAGTGTGGTGTAGCAGTGCAGTAGTGGGGTGTAGCAGTAGTGTGGTGTAGCAGCAGTGTGGTGTAGCAGTGCAGTAGTGGGGTGTAGCAGCAGGGTGGTGCAGCAGTGCAGTAGTGTGGTGTAGCAGCAGTGTGGTACTCTAGCAGTCTGTGTTCTCCTTGCAGTGGGCGTATAAAGCACCTGGATGTTGTGGCTCTGCTGCGCAGGATCCAGCCTCCTCTGGGGTTCGGCAAACTCTGCCCTCACCGCGTGGCCTGCAGGGTAACCGCCACTGTCTGTGCCAACACCCCCCTGTGTCTGCCCTGTGTCCCCCAAGACCGCTCCCCACTAACCAGGCCCCAAACTCCACACCCACTCCACCCTCAGCTCACCCTGCGGCTCTCCGGGACCAGGAGTGAGGACCACTGCGCTACACTCACTGTGTTGTGGCATTTTAAGAGTGGGTCTCGTGAAACTTCTTACAAACAAGGGGGTTGTAATTATCGTGGGTCATTACTATGTGGGTCTACCTCCTGCTGACACAGTCACTCTGCCACTGCTACTTACAGACAGAAGGTCTGTAACTGTTCCCCTCCCCCCCGCCTCTCAATCCAATTACAAACGTCTCCCTCTTCCTCCCCCCACCCCCCCACAGAGGCTGGTCGCGATGAACATGCCGCTAAACAGTGACGGGACGGTCACGTTCAATGCCACGCTCTTCGCCCTGGTCAGGACCGCCCTGAAGATTAAGACCGAAGGTCAGAGGTCGCCGATATCAGTGTGCCAAATTGTGCATCAGTGATTAAATAACATTTGTTTGTTTTTTTTATTGAGTTGACATTACAGGAAATGCTAATTGAATCCAGGTTGAATTAGTTAATTTAGCAGTATGACAAGGCCGGGTGTGCCAAACCTGGGTCAAGTACATCATTGTTTTGGATTTGAATACTTTCTTGGGCCCGATTGCCTGGTGGAAGTAAGCCAACCAGAAGGGTATTTCATGGGATCCAATGCACCAGACAAGCTCACTGAATCCAAAACGATGACATTTTTGACCCGGGTCTGGGATGCAGGATGGCCGCCCTGACTACGCCTCATTGGCTGCAGTGTGGTGATGCCACGTCTCGTCTCCCTCAGGGCCAGTGGTTCAGGAGAACGAGGAGCTGAGGATCATCATCAAAAAGATCTGGAAGCGAACCAAGGCCAAGACTCTGGACGAGGTGATCCCTCCCCCTGAGGGTAAGACAGCGGTACAGTCTACGCCTGTCATTGGTCAGAATTACAGGTGTATGGAAGCTTTTCAGAATGCCATTGCTATTACATTACAGTTATTTAGCTTACAACTTAACACATGAGGAATGTGACAAATGTCAAAAAAGTATTTGACGGTCAGATGCAACAGTGCCTTCTTGGTATACATCACACCAAGTGCAGTCCATTCGTAGATAGCACCAGTTACATTTACATTTTAGGCATTATCCAGAGCGATAGGAAATAGCAGCAGAATTAATATGTGGAAGGAGAATATAGGATAGAGGGTGATTTCAACAACGTAAATACTGCATAGAATGAAACCCTGAAAGGCTTGGTGCCAAATGCTGCTCATATTACCCGCAACTCACATTGTGGTACTTGTGAATGGCAGTTGGCCTAATTGTTTTTGGGAGCAAGTCATGAATATTTCCAAACATAATCCAAGCAGAAGGTTCCAAGGCAGGGGTGTCCAATCTTTTCCAAAAAGGTCCAGTATGGATACAGTTTTTAGTTTTAGCCCAGCACTATGACACCTGATTGATTGCTAGGTTTCACTAGGCTGACAAGAAGTCTATATCAACCTATTGAAGAGGGATGACTGAATTGTAGGTGAGACAACCGTCATAAATACACTGGGCGTATTTCATAAATACGCTAGCCGTTCTTTCCCTGCGGACATACTAGTGTCTCAAGGCCAGTTTATAGTTCAGCGATGTATGATCATGGCTAGAACGATGTCACCGCTATCATCATTGTGCCCTTCGCTGAGACATAAATTGTATTGAACTTTGACCCCATCGCTGGCTCAATTGTCATGACAACCTTATTATAGAACATTCTCATCTGTAAATATCTTTAGCGAAGTGCCATAAACTAGCATCCATGTCTTGAGCTCACAATGACTCCACTTAAGCGATGCATACTGAGTTCATACTTTTTATGAGCGACAGCATTCAAAATCAAAGTTGAGCCATAATGGAATGTCCATCGACCAATCATGCATCGCTTAACTATAAACTGCCTTTTAGACTTGGTCCATCTTTCAGGCTTCGGGCTAGTGTCATTTACGGATAGTTTATTTAGGAAATTAACTGGCATTAATTGAATGGACTGGAAAATGGCCATCGTTTTCAGATTTCTTTCAATCAGTTAAATCTTATCAGTAAATTCAAGTCGGTAAATTAATTTCCTGAATCGACTGAGCTGAGAAGGAAGTAAGGAATTGAGCGGCTTCCTTTCTGAACCGCCTCATCTCTCCCCCTCAGAGGAGGAAGTGACCGTGGGTAAATTCTACGCCAGCTTCCTGGTCCAGGACTACTTTCGGAAGTTCCGCAAGAGGAAACTGGCCCTCAAAAAGAAGAACAAGTCCTCGGCCCTGCAGGTGAATGGCTCAGCCTGTGATGTCGTCATGCATTACATTACATTACATTATTGCCATTTGGCAGACGCTCTTATCCAGAGTGACATACAGTTGATAAGACTAAGCAGGAGACAATCCTCCCCTGCAGCAATGCAGGGTTAAGGGCCTTGCTCAAGGGCCCAACGGCTTTGCGGATCTTATTGTGGCGACACTGGGGATCGAACCACCGACCAGTCATTTACCTTAACCACTACGCTACAGGCCTGAACTAGAGCCACGTTTTCCACTGGTTTAAAAATGAATGGACCTTCACCTACATGCATGCCCCCTTGCTTCAGTCTGGTGTCTCATGGTAACAAATGAAAACAGATTGCATTGTCTGAGAAACATAAATTGTACAGCACTTTGGATAAAGGCGCTATATGAATCCCAACCATTTACCATTTATCTTAAAACAAGCTAATATTATCTACTTGAGAGAAAAAAGATCTTGAGTCTTATTATAAAACTCACCAAAAGACTAAAATTTTTGCAGTGTGCATTCAGAAAAGACCAAGTACTAAGCTGAAGAATGAATGAGAACACATGCTAATTAGCTCGATAGCTCTATGTGTTCAAGCTCTTCTGGTTGTTGGAGTAAATTTTCTTTGTGTATGTGACTCTCCTGGCTGTTGAGCTCTATCTATCCTTCTATTTATCTATAACACAACTGTGGGTCAGAAGTTTGTTCTTCTTCTTGCTACTTCATTACCTGCGATGGAGGCTAGACATTCTGTTGGACAGAGGATGTGAGTTTTGAAATGTCGCATACTGTACGTATGGACGGCAGTGAGCTGACCGTTCTTGCGGGTCTTCCAGGCCGGACTGCGCACGCTGCAGGACTTGGGCCCAGAGATGAGGCTGGCCATGACCTGCGACCTGGAAGAGGAAGAGGAGGAGGAGGACGTGGTGTTGGACATGGAGGATGAGGACGACGAGACTTTCTACAAGGTTGTGATTGTGTGACAGGAATTAATGTTGTTCACAGTTATATTTTATTTGTTTTTGTTATAACTCTCTCCTAAAGGTACAATAGGTAAGATTTTTGTGTTAAAACATTGTTACCATCCCTTCCTATCATTGAAAAAGGCTCACTGACATTGTTGACTCAACCTCTGCCTGTGTTTATAGTCCTTAAATTCAGGTTTCAAAATATGCAGTTGATGGGCCGGCACTAGCTATACAATAATTCAAGCTCATTGGTTGAAAGTTGGTTCTAATTGCCACAGCCAACAGCGTTTCAACGTCAGCGCATTCACAGAGAAGGGGGAGGGATAAACAGTGTTGTGCTTTGAAGGTGTTTGTTGCTGCTTTTCCTCTCTTGACTGTTAGATGTCGAGTACCTTTAATTCAGTTCAATTCAAGGTGCTCGATTGCCATGAAAAATACAAGCACATACAAATTCAACACCGTCAAAGCATAGGTCACACAAATTATAATAAACTATGTGCAATATGCCTCCCTCTCTCTCTCTCTCTCTCTCTCTCTCTGTCTCTCCCTCCATTCACAGAATGATACCGATTTTGAGGGTCGCTCAGAGTACCCCAGTCCTGATAAGATGGATCTTGGGAGTCCTGGGCCCCCCTTCAACCCCATCCCCCCTTCATCCCCCACCCCTCCTCCGCCCTCCCCCTCGCCTCTCCCACCTCCAGAGACCCCACCCATAGAGAAGCTGTCCAACGGGCGAGTGGCTTACCCGTCCGTCACCACGGAAACTCTATCAAAAACTCCCAACGGAGGCAGTATGGTGGAGTGGGAGGAGCCAGTGATGGAGGAGGAGGAGCCGCGTGAAATTGTTCCTCCTCCAGTGGAGCGTGATGTCATCACACGGCAACCCAAACCTGTCACTAACAGGTACATAACCCACACCTATCACTAAGAGGTACATAACCCACACCTGTCACTAACAGGTACATAACCCACACCTGTCACTAACAGGTACATAACCCTAACCTGCCACTAACAGAACTGTTTAAGAATGGTTTAATCGACAACTTCTACCGAAGTACGCCAACTGTAGGCTATGTCCGAGCAGAGGCTAGTGCAGGGGATTGAAACTTGAGTGGTGGTGACGTGATGTGGTGGAATGGCACAGTCTGTTGTGGCTTCAATAGCCACGTGTTAGCGATTTATTAAAGCACATAACAGCTTTAAAATTAATGGTTGACATATTAACGGGTGTAATTTATGTCTTAGATCTGGCCTTCATTTTGAGCAGGGATTACAGTTATGTGCAGTGTTAGTGCCACTCTTCCCCCATAGACTGTCTCTCTCTCCCGCTCTCCCTTTCTCTTCTCTTTCTCTCTCCTCTCTATCTTACTCTCTCCTCCCTCTCTCTCTCCCTCTCTCTCCTCTCTCTCCCCCTCTCTCTCTCTCCTCTCTATCTTACTCTCTCTCTCCCCCTCTCTCCTCTCTTACTCTCTCCTCCTTCTCTCTCTCCCTCTCTCTCCTCTCTCTCTTACTCTCTATTCTCCCTCTCTCTCCCCTCTCTTACTATCTTCTCCCTCCCTCTCTCTCCCTCTCTCCCCCTCTCTCTCTCTCTCCCCTCTCTCCTTCCCTTCTGCTCAGCTTACCTAGGGGGGATGCAGGCGATGGATATTCGCTCCTCCCTCAGGAGGAAGAAGAGATGGAGGTGACCTACTCTGGAGAGCAGGGTTACAACAGCAGGGAGGAGGACACAGAGAGCGTAGCATCACAAGACAGGTAGAGAGGCGCGAAGAGCGAGCGAGGGAGGGAGAGAGGGACAGAGGGTGTGTGTGTGTGTGTGTGTATGTGTGTGTGTGTGAGAGAGAGAGAGAAAAAGAGAGAGAGAACATCTGTGTTTTGACAGTAGGCCCGCTGTTGTTCTTGAATGGTTAGGCCTAGTGTGGGATGTGCCATGGTCTGTTTAGGCACTGCTCCAGTGTGTGGATGAGCCCCACGGTCTGGTATCTTGATGGTGTTACATCTAACCCAATGTTTCAACCGTCTCAGTCTCCCCTACACATATTACTGTACCGCGGTTGTCCCCCATCCCAGGATATTAGCCCTGGCACCCCTCTCCCGACCTTCAGATGCCCCTCCTTCCCAGCATCCTTTGCCCATCTGGCCTAGAATGTGTATTTCTGGCTTCTCCTCGCAGGCATTGGTTCCCAGAGCCTCCGGCGCCGTACCCTGGACACCGTGAACGCGCGCACAACGCCTCGCCTACCGGCCACGTGACACATGCTAATCACTACGGCAATGGCTACACCAAGCCTCAGCAGCCACCTCGACGCCGGCTACTTCCTGCGACTCCCACGGGTGAATATAACACTAATATTAGTATATCGGTCTAATTATACTTGTGTATGAAAAAGTAGAGTAGAAATTTAATGTGTAAAAAAGTGTTACTCTTTCAACACAGCGTCATGTTATGGTTATTACATCATATCTACATAATATCCGTAATACCTGGTACAATTTTAATGCTGGTAGCATGCATGTGATGTTAGAAGAAATAGCTAAATAAAACCGTGTGGTCAGAGCAATTCAATTGTTTTCTTAACACATTAAATGTAACATTTCCCTATATGCATGTGTGTATATGTCAGTTTGTCCTTTAACCTACTTTTCTTTTCTTTTTTTTCTCTCTCTCCCTCCCTCTCTTTCCAGGCCAAAAGCCTGTTTTTAACGTCCAGTCTCTGAGGCGACAGGACAGTAATGAGGACATCCCAAGCACCTACCATCAGAACGCACCTCTCAGCAGGCTACACACACAGGTAACACACACACACAGGTAACACACACACAGAGGTAACAAACACCCACAGGTAACACACACACACAGGTAACACACACACAGGTAACAAACACACACAGGTAACAACCACACACACACACACAGGTAACACACACACACACACACACAGGTAACACACACACACACACACAGGTAACACACACACACACAGGTAACACACACACACAGGTAACACACACACAGGTAACAACCACACACACACACACAGGTAACACACACACACACACACACACACAGGTAACACACACACACACACACAAACACACACAGGTAACACACACACACAGGTAACACACACACACACAGGTAACACACACACACAGGTAACAACCACACACACAGGTAACACATACACACAGGTAACAAACACAAACACACACACACACACACACACACACACAGGTAACAAACACACACACACACACACACACAGGTAACAAACACACACACACACACACACAGGCAACAAACACATGCACACACAGGTAACAGACACATACAGACACAGGTAACAGACACATACACACATTCACAGACACATTCACACAGGCAACAAACACACGCAGGCAACAAACACACACGGGTAACAAACGCACACATTCACACAGGCAACAAACCCAAACACACACGGGTAACAAACACATACACACACAGGCAACAGACACACACATAGACAGGTAATAAACAACATATACACATACACAAGCACACAGGTAACAAACACACATACAAACACACACATACACAGGTAACAAACACATACAAACACAGGTAACAAACACACACACACACACAGGTAACAAACACATATGCATACACATACACACACACACACACAAGTAACAAGCACACACACACACATACACACACAGGTAACAAACACATACACACACACAGGTATCACACACAGGTAACAAACACATACACACACACAGGTAACAAACACACACACACACACAGGTAACAAACACACACAAACACACACACACACACACACACCGACACAGTGTGCTTCCCCCGGGTGGGGGCTCAGCAGTGTGTCTGTCTCTGACCCCTGCAGACCTACGTCAGCGGTGACTCCCGCCGCGGCAGCGTGGCCTCCATGGCGTCTTCCTCCGCCTCCTGGGCCAACGGCAGCACCAACCCCCGGCGTGGGAGGCTCCTGTACGCCCCTCTCATCCTGGTGGAGGAGGAGGGCCAGGGCCAGGGCCAGGGCCTGGGCCTGGGCCAGGGGCCCGGGAGGCTGGCCGGGGCCTGGGCGGACGGGAACATGACGGTCCCAGCACCCCCCCGACAGGACTGGTACACGGGGCCCCCGGGGGGCCAGGCCGGGGTCTACAGCAGCCTGAGAGCCCCCACACAGCCGGCGTACCAGTACAATAAGGGCAGCGCTGAGAGCCTGGTGGAGTCGGTGAGTGTGTCTACTGGATACTAACCTCCCTGCTGTAGAATCCGGCTATGGCAGCTTGACCAGCTTGAAAATTGAGCTGGCCAAGCTGGTCATAAAGCTGGTCTGGCTGGGTTTGAGCTGGTCTAGTGCTGGTAGCTTATCTGAGCTCTTTTTCAAAACATTGCTTGAGCTGGTCAAACTGTTTCCAACCTAGGCTTGAGCTGTTTTTTTCAGCAGGGCTGCATGCAGCGTGTTTTCTAGCTGGCCTTTGTCAGGACCTGTCTCGATTTTATGACACCTACTCTGTAGAAAGTGGTGGAGGGCATCTTTTCTGCTGTGGCTAGGCAACCACACTCCGCACCTGTCAATCACTTGGCTAATGTTGCTAACGGAATTAGCAAACCGCCGAAAAGTTTAGTTTGGTTAAAAACACACTCCCATATTCATGCTACATATCTGCATAGCGCTGGCTATAGACACACATACATTCATGCGGCATATCTGCATAGCGCTGGCTATAGACACACATACATTCATCCGGCATATCTGCATAGCGCTGGCTATAGACACACATACATTCATGCTACATATCTGCATAGCGCTGGCTATAGACACACATACATTCATGCGGCATATCTGCATAGCGCTGGCTATAGACACACATACATTCATGCTGCATATCTGCATAGCGCTGGCTATAGACACACATGCATTCATGCTACACACCTGCGTAGTCCATAATCAGAGTGGTTTTTGAGCAGCACCACTGTGCTGTTATTGGAGAGTGAAGGCATACTTCTTTCTCCCAGGTCCTGATCTCTGAGGGGCTGGGTCTCTACGCCAAGGACCCCAAATTTGTGGCCTTTGCCAAGCGGGAGATAGCCGACGCCTGTGATATGACCATGGACGAGATGGAGAACGTGGCCAGCGACCTGCTGCAGAGGGGGGTGGGGGCGAGTGGCCGTTTCGGGGTCCTGTACGATGACGAGGATTCCATCAGGGCCCACGCAGAAGAGGAGCTGGGGGACGAGATGACCTGCGTCAGCACCTTCTGAACGGCGTGTACAGAGACCGTACCATTCTACATGGGGGGGGCCAGCATAGCCTGGCCTGTACCATTTCACAAATGGGGGTTTACCATTGCACAAGGGTGGGGGCGAACACTGCAGGGCTGGGCATGGTTGGGGGCGCGCTAATGGGCCTGTACCATTCCACACAGGGTGGGGTCTGTAGCATTCCAGGCCTTGGAAGTCTGACCCAGAGCAAAACTGCATGGTAGCTGCAAATGCAGCCAGAAGCAGCACAGTGCGTGATGTTGTTCTTGTGCGACGAGTTGCTAACAACTTAGCCGTAGCAATTTGCTTTTTAAATGTACACAGATTTCTTTTTTTTTCAAAACATTCATTTCTCGCCTGTCAAGTTTTTTGATCCGGAAGTCTAGAAAATGCTAACGAATCATAGATATTTATGAAGGGAATTACGACATGACTTCTGAGGCCTATTGGAGCGGGAGGACAATGCAGGACCTATATAATTCCATGCTAATCTAGGTCCTCAAGAAAGAATTGATGAAAATAAAATAAATCTATCCTGGATATTCTTGTATATTTAACATGCAGTTGGTTACCATTTTGGTGTGTAGTATTTGTAAATAAATCTATTTATAGCAAAATGATTAATGGAAGTGCATCTCAACATTTCAAATGTCAACTTTCTCAATAGTTATAATTATTTCCCTGCTAATTCATATTGAAATAACTGCAATGTATGCCAGTGTGTATTATTTTGAGCTGAAATCTGACTCTGAAAGCCGACTGTTATAAACTGACTGAAATAAACCTTGTGTTTCTGCTTTGCTTGTGGCTTTGGTTTTGAAGTCACGCTTGTGATGGCGGAACCAGGAGCTGTACTGAGTCTGCTTACTTACTGGACGCACAGTATGATGTAAACAGTTAATTGGGGTTCAGAATCATTATGGATTATTTTATTTCTGCTGGAGAGACACATGATGAAAGGGGTTCAATATTGTATCAGTGACTCACCAAGTTTAACCAATCATTGTGTTTTACTGTAGAGAACAGAATTTATTGACTGGGTAAAAATCAATACGTGACAGCTTGCAGTGGCTCTGATCACAAAAAGGTCCATGAAACCTCTCTCTCCCATATAGAAGTTTGCTTTTCTGCCATAAGCACACTCGCATTCAAATGACCCGCCCAGGCAAAGTGGGGTCACTGCTGATGGACAGGTGACAGTATGGAAATGATTTCATTGCAGCCAGATAGCAGGGCAGTGCAGTAATCTAGTCTAGATGCAACACAGGCATGGATCAATTTCTCTGCAACTAAAAAAAATGAATGTCAAAGGTCAGATCCACACACCCTATAGCCTACAGTCCCACACATGCTACAAATCTGACCAACCTATGTCTAGAAGTGACATTATTGTAGCGAGTCTGTCCACTTCCCTCCTGTTGACACTAAGGGTGCTGATGCCAGTAAATCCTCATTTCCAGGAGTGCAAGGTAATGCCAAATTCCCACAGCAGAATTGCAGAATTGGTCATTTGGGGGGTTCAATTATTTTGGCCACAAGATTTCTCTGTATGTTGCTCAAGCAATTAACAAGATTTTCTCTACATATGTACATGTTGATTTGGGATAATATTTTGGTTTTAGGTACTTACGTATTCTTGAATTTATTTTAACAACATGTACAACACATCAAAATCAGGAGCTCAGTGTTTCCATCGTAAGTAAAATGTGTTTTTACTTCATTTCCAATTTACTTTCAATTAATATCTGTCTCCCAGTGGTGGGAGGAGCTTCCTTTTTTGAATGGTAAATTTAAAGGAGCAACTGTGTACCTCCAAGCTGTTGAATATTTCCAGCGCACATTATATTTTCTAGTCCAGAGGAAGCATGTTGCTTAGCTAAATCAGATGCCATTGACTGAAAACAATTTGTCAACAAATTGCCAAGCATATGGATGTTGTTCTGTTGAGCTAATGAGTAATAGGTCCAGTTAGATATTTGTAGTTTTGTGAACTTTTCTTATTCCCTTCAAATACAAAACTAAAATAACGTTCATGTAACTAAGAATTAAACACTGGACCAAAATGAAAAATAAAGGTGTCTGTGGGGTAAAAGCAAACAAGACATAAAATTACATCCATCCATTTTCTATAACACTTCTAGTCAGTCTTGCAGAGGACAGGAGACAATCCTCCCCTGGAGCAATGCAGGGTTAAGGGCCTTGCTCAAGGGCCCAACGGCTGTGTGGATCTTATTGTGGCTACACTGGGGATCGATCCATTGATCTCACGTGTCCCAGTCATGTGCCTTAACCACTACGCCACAGGCCACTACTTTAGGTGGGGCGGGCCAGGACTTGATAATGGTGAATTAGTAGCTTTATTATTCAATATTATTTAATAATATGATTAATGGTCAATTAAGAGCAAAAGATTGAGCCATAATCGAAAATAAATACATTGTGGCAGCTAGGCCTAGCACGCAGGGACACCATGGGTCCTCATGGGCTTCCTATTTTCCTCAGCCAGTTCTCCAGCCCTAGGGGAAATCCTTGAGCCACAAATCCACAGTATAATTGTCAGTCCACAGTTTTGTTCCAGCCCTCAATCAGCAATTTTATATATAATTGTAATGGATGTGTCCTCTGCCTTGTGCCCTGTGCCTTATGCCCTGTATCCTGTATTCTGTCCCCAGTGTCCTGGGCCCTGTGTCCTGTTTCCAGTCCTCAGTGTCCTGTGTCCTGTGTGTGCCTTGTGTCCTGTGTCCTGTGTCCTGTACCCTGTGCCTTGTGCCCTGTGTCCTGTATCCTGTCCCCTGTGTTCTGTGCCCTGTGTGTGTCTTGTGCCCTGTGCCCTGTTCTCTGTGCCTTGTGCCCTGTGTCCTGTTCCCTGTGCCTTGTGCCCTGTGTCCTGTTCCCTGTATCCTGTTCCACGTGTCCTGTGCCCTGTGCCCTGTTCCCTGTGTTCTGTGCCCTGTGTCCTGTTCCCTGTGTTCTGTGCCCTGTGTTTCATGCCCTGCGCCCTGTGTCCTGTTCCCTGTGCCTTGTGCCCTGTCCTGTTCCCTGTCTCCTGTCCCCCGTGTGTCCTGTGCCCTGTTCCCTGTGTTCTGTGCCCTGTGCCCTGTGTGTGTCTTGTGCCTTGTGCCCTGTATCCTGTTCCCTGTATTCTGTGCCCTGTGCCTTGTGTCCTGGACTCAACTATCTCCTCAGAAGTCTCAGCCAAAAAAAGCTCCCTTGCAGTTCCTCTGTTTCTGCTAAAGTTGCTGCTGATACACAGTTCAGCCCACCTGTGGCTCCTGCTTGTTGGGGGAAATTTGGGCGACCTGTGAGAGGCTGGAGCTCTCCACAATCCATTTTTTACCTTTTTTTGGAGCCACATCAGTTACAGGCGTGGCGGCTGGGGAGAGGTGGATCCACAGGTCGATTATTTATATGTCAGGCTTTCCGCAAAAAAAAAGACTTCTGCAAAAGATGCGCTGATGTTTTCTTGCTCAAAGGAAAGATTGGGAGTTCCTAACTTCTACTTCTAGCTCCTAGAAGGAACATTTAAGGGGTTTGAATGCCCTTAAAGATGGTGGACCTCAATTGATTTCCAGGTCAGGAGCAAGGAAAAGAAAAAAGAGGTGAAAAATAAGCCATTTTGAACGAGCCCCTGGCCTTCCAGAACCATCCTTAAGGCCCTTCAGCTGTAGAATGGCCTCTCTGCATAGTGCTGTAGGTGCTTCTGCAGTTCTGCATGGCACCGATCCATTATAGCGTTTAGGCACAGATCATCAGATTATAAAATGAGGGTAGCAGTTTTGCTCAACAAACATTTGGCAGCTGTTGTTTTTTCGGAAAACTGACGGTTCCCTTATTCCGTCCTCCCCTGTATGTTCTTATATTATGTGGTCCCTGAACTGTCATTGGTTTCATTTTTTAATACTAAAGATGGCTTTGTTTTATGATGGCATGAAACCTCATATTAAAAGTACTATTTCAAGATTATAATTTAACCCTTTATGGTCTAACCAAAGATTGTTCTTAACTGAACATTCTAAAGATAATGTAACAACCACTACTACTAATTAAAGCAATGGAATGACAGAATTAAAATAATAATAGTCTGTTCTTCAAAGGATTTACCTTTCTAATTTATTTGCGTTCTTGCTTACGGAACAGAACCTGGGATGTGAAATATTACTTGTTCACAAAAACAGATTTGGGACGGTTCTGGGTTTTAACTCAGTGCAGTTATCAATTTTGCAAAATAATCCTGCTTCGTTACACAGGAAACACCCAAAATAAACAAAACACGCAGCTTTTGAGTTCATGCAGCCAAATTACAATGCGCATGCTCGCGCACACTCCGTTCTATTTGTTTACGCGGACTGATAAAGTAGCAAACCGCACACCAGAGCGGAGTTCCAGCCTCCGCCTCCCTCCATTCGCTTGATCCTCTTATCTCCAAGCGGGCGACTAAGATGGATATTGTGAACCAGGTAGGGATGTCCTGAACAGCAATTCCCATATTTACTTAACGTAGAATAATGTAACAAGCCTGTGGTTCAATGAATACAAATTGTGCACCTGCTTTAAAAAATCGGAACAGATATGCGGTTGCATTATAAACGGGACATTTTATATCGAATAGGCAAGAAATGACAAAGCAACCGCCCGAGTCTGAAATGCAGTGATAGGGGGTTGTTATGAGCGGCTGTCTTGGAGATATGTCCTGGAAAGAAAAATCATTTCAAAAGCGGAGAATATGTGAACGTCGCGAAGCAAATATTTGCAGTCCTCTACCAGTGATGGAGCAGTCCGGGTAGATGTACCATACTGGATTGTTCGTTCTAATTTTATGGTCAATTAGTACAATAACAAAAATACTGAAATGGCTCAGGCAAGCACATAATAACGATGACCATACTTCTGCGTAACATTGACCTTCTGTGTGATATTGTTGCGGCTCACCCGAGGCTTGTGTTTTTATCAAGGGCTTTATGGAGTGTTTTTTTCTAGGCGGGGGATGGGTACGGAGCGACAGCGCAAAGGGAAACTGATAATCATTAAATTTGTGTGTGTGTGTGTGTGTGTGTGTGTGTGTGTGTGTGTGTGTGTGTGTGTGTGTGTGTGATTATTTCGCGACAAACTCCGTTTGAACATTTAATATTGTTATGTTTCTTAATTAAAACATACTGACAAAATTGTAGCTACTTTGCCGATAATAGTCGAAATTATTTGGTGGCCTGATGTGTAAGCATCTGTGCAGAATGAGGGAAATTGAAATTAAAATATTCGTTTGCCTTGAAAATGTGTTTTATGTCGTGTATACACCGCGCAACCACGGGGATAAGCAGCTTTGTCTAATTTTGGCAACTGTTCATCTCCATCCGACTCCCTGCTCGCTTCTATCCGTAACCATTGACTATGTTTTGTCGGCGTCTAGTGTCCTTAGACCACAATTAAAATAAAACGTTAAAATAAAAAGGTCCAGCCAGTACAGATGTACCGCGATTTTAAACACGGCTATGCTGACCGTGACCCCCAAAATATCCACAGAAATGTTGGGCGTTTTGAAAAAAAAAAGGTTAGGTTAAAAAAACGTAGCTTAAAAGGTTAGGTTGACACGCACGAGCTATAATGGATGCACAACCCTTAACTGAAAGACGACGGCCGTCGTTTGTTAACTCGTGAATATGATGGGCAGTATCTGTGTCTGGTGTTTGCCGCTTACTGGCGTCATCTGCCACCCTTCCCTCCTCCGTGACGGTGTGCTGCTGCTGCTGCGCGTGCAGTCGGTGCCTGCTCGTTCTTCATCGCAGCGCATTATGCAGTATTCGGAACACTCGTTTTGCGGCGCTGTCACGCACCTGAGAGCCCCCCCGTTCACTCTTTATTTCTGTGTTTGCAGTTGGTCGCTACCGGGCAATTCACCGTGGTCAAGCAGCCACTGGGGTTCATAAAGATCCTACAATGGGTAAGTCCCGTTTCGCCTCCGCTGTTGTCCTGGGAAGTGGTAGACAGCCGGGGTTCCTCAGTATGCTCGTGAATAAACGATCTTCTCACAGTCCATTGATTTAATCCGCAGTAGCATATAGCAGGTTTATATATATATATATAGTGAATTTCATGATGTTTGGGACAAAGACACATTATTTTTCTTTATTACATCTGTCATAAAACAGTTCACATGTAGTCAAAATACACATTTATAGACTTTGGTTTCACCATTAGAGCACTAATGGTTTCACCCCCCCCCCCCCCCCCCCCCCTCCAAGGCTCCATGATGTTTGGGACATGCTTTTGTAAATGAGAGTAGTTTTGTACTTTTGTTGCATATGGTGCAGGTGCTGAGCACCTTCTCTGATGTTTCAGAAATGGAAAGGGGCAAAAGCAGTATCAGAGGGGTGAGGGGTCAAAAGGCTTATCAATGTGGAGACGTTAGATATAGAATCTAAAAGGCAAGAACAGGAAGCATAAAATAGCTTTTTATGTCTTCCAGCTTTTCTTTTCCTCATGGGAAATATGGTAATCAGGTAATCGTGATCAGATCCTCAATCAGTTTCACCTTTGCTACCCCGACACAGGCATGCAGACTCCATGACACAAGGGAATATAACAAGCTGCTGGATCAAAACATTTTTGGTTTTGGTATTTTCATGGTACATGTTGACAATACTGAAAAATGACAATTTCCAGTGTTATCCTTTAAATATAGACTGTTTAAATGCAAGTCTCTTTTTGTTTATTTAATGCCGCATTTCATAGTTGTCCCTGATCTCATTGTAGTTGTCTTTAGCTTGTGGTGATTTTTGCAACAACAGAGTCAAACAGTGTAATGTGTAAAGATCAGGTAAAATGTTGATTGATTACATAAATAAAATGTACATATTCCCTTACTACTATACCCTTTTTACTTCCTAGATTTATTATGTGTGTTTATGTGTATTATTTGTCCTATGATTAATGCCATTGGAACTAAACACTTAGGTTGTGTGTGTCTGTGGGTTTAGAAGTATGGATTCATTGCAACAATTAAAAAATAATCATTTATGCTCGTCACTTAATGAAAATAAAACGATAAATCTTTTTTATTAAATGTCAAAACAAGAGAAACTGTTAGGCTGTTGATTTTGAAGTAATGTCATGTACTTTTGAATTTTTTATGGAAAGCAATGTAAAGTTAAGGATAGGTATGTAATATAAACTAATGTACAGGATACACACGTATACTCACATGCACGATTATGCTCACACACACAGATTCATGCAGAAATACATTCTCATACAGGTGCAGGGCTTCACGCACCAACAAATATTTGGAAAGGAGCTGACCATTTGAGGGCTTTTCCTGGCCCAAAATCAGGCAAAGCTGCTATCTCAAACAAAATGGTGGCGACAATTCCTAGGGCGAAGGCATTGTCTGAAACTCATCTGATTCAAGTTGTAGACACACGAGGAGCCCATTTCACCCTACTTTTAGGATTTTTTGCTTTTGCAAAAGAAAAAAAGCATTCAAATGACCCAAATTATGTCTATCCGTGTAAAAATCATTCCCCAGTGACGGTTTTTTCTGATAACACTCACCCGTGATGTGAAACTCACCTGGGCTATGTTTCCCAAAGCCTTCTTAACTGTGCTTTAATATTTAAGCATGTTTCCCAAAACCTTCTTAACTGTGCCTTAATGTTTCAGCGTGTTTCCCGAAACGTTCTTAGCTAAGTATACCTTCTGTAAGTGGTACTTTCATAAGGTTGGTCTGGACCACTCTTAGCTATACCTTAGTGAAGTTGTCAGCTCACTCCGCTAGTGGCCACCACTGTTACGACCGCAAGCCTCTGAAATCAGCTGTTGCTCTTAGTTACATCTCAATCTGTTAAGCAATGTGTACACTAATAATTCTACAGTTGTAGTTGACTAATAATGCAAACAATAGAATTGTACATACGATGGATGCATGTTGGACTTTATTGAACATGTAGCCTAATTGCCTTTTAAATTATATTTATGAACAGGCAATTTCCCTACTCTCTCTGTGGGCTGGACCAATGTTTAACCAGAGTTCTTTCTTTGTTTTGTTGGACACTGTAGTCCTAAAACTGGAAAATAATGTTTCTTTATTCAGCGCCACCACCTCTAACAAATATCTCCATTTCGTTTGCTGTGAAGCTGTGGGACTGCTTCTTTCTTTGGATTTTTCCAGTCATAGCTTACAGTAAATCCTCAAATTGTGTCCGGGATTCTATTTGAAGCCGGGCCTCGGTTAATGCCCGGGGGGTGGCCGATTCGGATAAATAAAGGCCGGCCCCCAAATACAAGCCGGGGTAATATTGCCTACCAGTAGGGCTATCAGTCCATGAGCACTAGAAGACATTGTTTCGATTTAACTCAATGAAATAAAAGAGCTCTTCTTAATATTTTATATTGTTGGTTGGTTTAATACTGTTGCCAATGAAAAGTCGTTGTCCTACACCATGGGTCTCCAACAGGTTGCTCTCAAGCTACCAGTCGCTTGCCGCCCCCTTCTAAGTAGCTTGCCAAAGGCTGAAGCTGTATACATTTAAACACAATTGTTGCCGCAAGGCATTCCAGCCTACGAATTTAATAAAAAGTAAATCAGGCAAAATTAAAAATTAACTCAATTTAGGCTACTTGGCTACGCAATAAGGTTTCCATGTATTTACAGCACAGCGAACATTCAATGAATTAATCAAAGCGGCTGCCTTGGCTCGCAATAAACAGACGGGTGGAAATCCCGACACTCTTTCAACTACATAAAACTTAACAGTGAACCATCAAATACCCCCCAGATTTCAGTGCCCATTAGTCCCAACATTTAGCAATAGAATCAAACAGTCCAAAAGTAAATTAAATCCCAAACCAAAGCGAAAATCTTTTGATAGCCTACCGGTATGCTGCTCCAAACTAAACGCATGTCTCACAATAAAACGCACTTTAGGAAAAAAAGATCCTTAACTTGCTGTTATCTACGCTAATTTGCTATTGTTCATGAAGGCGTGTCTGGCAAGTTGCTATTTTATGGAATCTGGACTTGATTTATTGTGTTTGAGAATATTTGCAATAAACTAAGTCTGTTAAGACTGACACTATGACTTACCAAACGGTGTTTCCTGATTAGCCTACACTAATTGATTTCTGAACGGTTACAGGAAGTGTTGATCAGTGTTGGCCCACTTTAAGTGTAGCCTTTTACTTTATTTCTAAGAATAAAATTCTACACCAGAAGCCTAATAAGAAATAAAGGCCTGCCTCGAATATAAGCCTGCCCCAAATAAAGGCCTGTGCTTTGTGCAGCCTAAGTAAATAAAAGACCCCGGACACAATTTGAGGATTTACGGTATGTTGTTTTCATATCGGTGCATTTTGCTTGTTGTTTCGCTTTTATTGAAAACATTATCATACATTTACAATATCTATAGACCCATATCTTTAACATTGTACAGTCTGTTTCTGTGAAATCATGTTCCCAGCAATTGTTGCTTTATTTACACTGTGGTATGGGCATCCATTATACACATAAAACAGGAATTCATTATATTCATGAAGCTTCAAAAATGGTGTTTTTTCCAAAATAATTTTGATAATTTCACAATCAGCTTTACAAGCACAGTTTGTAAATAGCAGAAGACAATAGGCCTAGGAAGTTGTGTTATATCTTTATTCCTTCGGAAATATCTATGGTTTGTTTGCATTTTCCGGAAATCCGGAAGTCTATGGGAGAAATGAATGGGTTTTATTAAAAATCCTTTAAAGTAAATTATGATATTTAGACATTTGTTTGTATATTAAAAAATAGTGCCTTTCATCCCATTTTTATAGTAAAAAAAAATCAAAGCAAATAAAAAAAATAAAATAAAAAAAACTCATTGCTACGGCTAAGTTCTTAGCAAATTGTGGCGCAATAACAGCATCATGCACAGGGCTGTATCTGGCTGTATTTTCAGTTACAATTCATGCGTGTTGCCAATGGCTATTACTCGTTCATGTAATAAACAATAAGTTTATTTACTTAATACAGTTGTATATATCGCTGTACGTGTCTTTATTCTTGTGATGGTTGGTGTACTCATTGGTAATTTTCAATTTTCAAGTTATTCAAGTCGTTTATTTAAATTTCTTTGCTGGCTAATGGTAGCATTGTTTGTTGGCCCAGTGTTGCTTAAGAGAGAAATATTAAATGTCACCTTAAATCACAGACTGTGACATCCATCCGTCCATTATCTTAACCTGCTTATCCTGAACAGGGTCACAGGGGGGCTGGAGCCTATCCCAGCATACATTGGGCGAAAGGCAGGAACACACCCTGGACAGGTTGCCAGTCCATCGCTGGGCACACACACCATTCACTCACACACACACAGACATACCTACGGGCAATTTAGACTCTCCAATCAGCCTAACCTGCCTATTTTTGGACTGTGGGAGGAAACCGGAGTACCCGGAGGAAGCCCACGCAGACACGGGTAGAACATACAAACTCCACACAGAGAGGCCCCGGCCGACCAGGATTTGAACCCAGGACCTCCTTGCTGTGAGGCGGCAGTGCTACCCACTGCACCATCCGTGCCACCCAGACTTTGACAGAGATGGTTATATGAAAGGGCCATTAATTTCTCCCCGTAGAGAAATTGTGCTTTGATCCAGAAATTCATATATGGACAGTTTTGCTCTGGGTTACGTCAGACTTCCAAGGCCTATGGGCAAGCTCAGAATTCTAAATTCCATAACATGAGGCGTCAGCTGTGATCAGTATTCTAATCTCTTTAACAGTGCAACAAAAACTTAGTTTTATTTTGGTGGAATAAGTTTGCAAATACAAACAGGCAGCCTAAAACCCAAAGTCTTATTGTGTTGATTACACTACAGTGCCCCTATGAAGTAGTGCCATCTTTGCACTTGCAAATGATAGTAATCTGCTGTGCACAAAACTTTTGAAATTAGATGTATTATTTCTGACATTTTTTGTCAAGTTGGCACAGAAAAGGGTGACAGCAGCTAGCCTGGAATTCTCTTTGCAGGAAATCCTCGGAAATGTCAGGGTTCATATCAATAGGGCACCAGTGATGAGTTCATTGAGTCTGAGCTGCTGCCTGTTTGCACATGAATGTGCGTGTCTGTAAAATGGATGCATAAAGGAACGTTGGTTCTTCATCATCTGTGACTTCTGGGTAATACACATGATGAACATCTTAGAAGCAGTTTGGAGGAGCAGAGTTCCCTGGAGTATTCCAGAGCAGATTTTCCTAGTGTATTCCAGAGCAGAGTTCCCTGGTATATTCCAGAGCAGAGTTCTGTGGTGTATTCCAGAGCAGAGTTCCATGTTCTATTCCAGAGCAGAGTTCTGTGGTGTATTCCAGGGCAGAGATCCGTGTTGTATTCCAGAACAGAGTTCCGTGGTGTATTCCAGAGCAGAGTTCCCTGATTTATTCCAGAGCAGAGTTCCCTGATTTGTTCCAGAGCAGAATTCCGTGGTGTATTCCAGAGCAGAGTTCCCTGGTGTATTTCAGAACAGAGTTCCCTGGGGTAATTCCAGAGCTGAGTTCCGTGGTGTATTCCAGAGCAGAGTTCCCTGGTTTATTCCAGAGCAGAGTTCCCTGGTGTATTCCAGAGCAGAATTCCCTGGTTTATTCCAGAGCAGAGTTCCCTGGGGTATTCCAGAGGAGAGTTCCGTGGTGCATTCCAGAGCAGAGTTCCGTGGTGTATTCCAGAGCAGAGTTCCCTGGTTTATTCCAGAGCAGAGTTCCCTGGTGTATTCCACACTGGTCCTTTCTTGGGAATGGCTGGGCTGAACTGCAGGCTCAGCATGGGCCACCTGACAGGACTGTGATGGAGAGTGCTCTCCGGGAGCAGCTGTGCTCCATCATCAGTTTTAGTTCTGCAGTTTTACAGCAGGTTAGAGCCATCAATCCACAGTGCGGCCATTTATCCTGTTCTGAGTGCTTATTCTCCAGGGGCTGTAGCTAAAGTGAAATATGTATTGTGCAGTGTTAGGTCTCCGCTTTCAGTGTTTGTATGAGTAAACATGGGATGAAAACATACTCGTTCAGTGTAAAATACTCTCAAACAATACAATCTGTCAGTGCAAAATGTATCGTATCAAACTGGAGTCAACACAATCCATTTGCCATGTACTATACACAATACCAGCGCATATTTGATTACATCAAGAGATGAAAATAATCTTAATGTAATCTCTCCATAGGTGTGGATCTGTGACATTGCTTACGTCAGTAGATCAGATTTCTCTTCTCATCTAAATATACTGTATCATAATTTCCCTTGTTTTTCCTTCTTTGAATCAGTAGTGGATTCATTAGACAGGGCCAAATGAATTTTGAGTCTCATTACCCCTCCCTGCCCTTGCTTTGTGTAGGGAAGATGGCCCATATGGTCAAGTGTGAGAAGACTGGTTAATATCCCCCACCTGCTGCTCTTAATATCATCAGTGCACTCGGAAATTCAGCTCCCTGTGCTAAACTTCACGTGTGTATTACGCACACACACAAACACACACACAGGCACACACATACATACACTGACACATATGAACATTGCACACACTCATACGGAGACACGCACATATAATCACACACACACTCACACACACACACACACATACACACACTGACACATATGAACATTGCACACACTCATACAGAGACATGCACATATAACCACACACTGACAGACACACACACACACACACACACACACACACTGACACATATGAACATTGCACACACTCATACAGAGACACGCACATATAATCACACACTCTCACACACACACACACACACATGCACTCGGTCAGAAATAGTCCTTTGAACATCTTGTGTAAACATCCTTCAGGGCTGGTAGTAATCAGGTTTGCTTTGTGTTTTGTTCTTTGAATGCTCCACATTTGTTAGAGCTGGATTATTTAAATAATTTTGTTCCAGATCTTTAGGTCTGGATTTTTTTGTCTTTTATTACCATGGGAACTGGTGTAACTCATCAGCTTTCAAGGTTTCTGCAGACTGGTACATGAAGGGCTTCTGTTGAACCCTTGTATTATGTTTGGGGTCAGTTTGACACCACTCAATGTTTGACATCGCTTAAAAAACAGTTAACCTTGTTTATATTGATACTATGATATTTCTAATGTGGTGGGATTAAATAGTAAAAATACAACAAACATAATGCTATCATGTACCATCTTGGCATGCAAATGTGCAGTGTTATTTCGACACTGTAACTGTATAAAATGTTTTCTCAGATTTCTTTGTGAATGATTCTGGTGGCACAGAAATAAATTTCCCATAAATGTGCCAACTTTCACTTACTGTTCCTAAGGCTGTAAAATTAGATGTTTCGCAATGATTCATATTTTTGAATAAAAGGCTAGTAATTTGGGAGACAATAAGAAGACAACACACTACAAAATCTTTCTATTTAAATATTTTTGTGTTTATTTCAACTGTTGGGCACAATTTGACCCCAAATGGAAAATCGGTCATAAAATCTGAACATGATTGGAGGGTTAATGTGCTGTAACTGTGCTGACTCGGTGACTATCCCCTCTGTCCTCTCCCCTCTTCCTATCTCTCTCCTTCACCCCTGCTCTCTCTTTCTTTCTCACTCTTGCTCTCATTCTTTTTCACTCAATATTTTGCTCACGCTCCCATATATACACACACAGGCACAAAGCAGGAGTGTTTCTCTGACCTGTGAGGTAGAACAGGCGGGTGTGTGAGGCTCTGCAGGCCGGATTCTCTACAGAAAGGCCTGCTCACAGGGCAAGGGCAGCTTGCGTGTGAGTGTGCGCATGTTTCCACACTCATTAGGATGATACCTTTGCTAGTTTTGTTGGGCTAGGTCAACAGTTTATTCATACATTTGCGTGTTGCGGTATTACTATCAAAAAAAACAAAAAACAAATTATGATCAAATAGGCCCTGGTCTTTACCTTTGTTGTGCAGGTTGCAGTTTAAATTGTACTTCCAGCGCACTTATCCCTGGTTATGGGTATGCACTTTGCACTTTGTTGTATGTCGCTCTGGGTAAGAGCCAAATTAATGTAATGTAATGTACATGTGTTTGTACATGTGTACTTGTGTATGTGTGATGTGTACAGTGTACTATGTATGTACAGTATCTATGCTTTTATGTGCGTATGTTTGTATGGTATGTATGCGTCTGTGTGTATGTGTACATGTTTGTGTGTGTGTCGTGCCTCTCCATGGATATGTGTGCTGTGTGTGTGTGTGTGCGTGTGTGTGAGATGTACAGTATGACTCACACTGCTGTCACGCACGTCCAGAGAAATTCGCCGCACAGTCCAGGCGTTGCCGTGACGGCAGAGGACTGCGTCAGCAGCTCTTACAGAGCACCCTCCGTCACCGTCCTGCTTTTACCTGCCTGCCCCTACCCTTCCTTCAGCTCCTGTATGCTCCTGTTTCTCTCTCTCCCTCCGACAATCCCTCCTTTCATCTTTTATTCCCGCACTATACCAGTTTCTCTCAGCTGGACCGTTCGTTTATGTCGAGAGTCGGGTACTAATTGTAGTTCTGCTTCTGTTGCATCGATGAAGGATGCCAGATTTGGGCGATTCCCTCAGGTATAAAAATTCGGGATTTGGAAATTTAGGAGGAATATTGGGGGAAAATTCTCATGGGCTGTGTGCCGCCTAGAACCCATGTGTCCTTTTAATTCCACATTTATCATCCCCATTTTCAGATGGCAGTCAAGAGCTGTGACATTACTGTAGTTGGCTGTGTTTGGGAGATGTGTGTAGTCAATGTGTCAGTATGTGTGTGTGAGGGGTGTGCAGTCATTGTAACAGTGTGTGTGTGTGTGTGTGTGTGTGTGTGTGTGTGAGGGGTATGCGGTCACTGTAACAGTGTGTGTGTGTGTGTGTGTGTGTGTGTGAGGGATATGCGGTCACTGTAACAGTGTGTGTGTGTGTGTGTGTGTGAGGGGTATGCGGTCACTGTAACAGTGTGTGTGTGTGTGTGTGTGTGTGTGTGTGTGTGAGGGGTATGCGGTCACTGTAACAGTGTGTTTGTGTTTGTGTGTGTGTGTGTGTGTGTGTGTGTGTGGGAGGCATGTAGTCGTTGTAACAGTGTGTGTAGGTGTGTGTGTGTGTGGGAGGCGTGTAGTCATTGTAACAGTGTGTGTGTATTTGTGTGTGTGGGAGGCGTGTAGTCGTTGTAACAGTGTGTGTGTGTGTGTGGGAGGGAGGCATGTAGTCGTTGTAACAGTGTGTGTGTGTGGGAGGCGTGTAGTCGTTGTAACAGTGTGTGTGTGTGTGTGTGTGTGGGAGGGAGGCATGTAGTCGTTGTAACAGTGTGTGTGTGTGTGTGTGTGTGTGTGTGGGAGGCGTGTAGTCGTTGTAACAGTGTGTGTGTGTGTGGGAGGCGTGTAGTCGTTGTAACAGTGTGTGTGTGTGTGTGTGTGTGTGTTTCCAGACTCCATTACAGTGTATGTGGTACAGTACTGTGATCTTCCTGCATGAAGTGAACATTGATCTGCTTCAGAGCGTAACCTGCCATCTCTTTCACACCAGTCAAGCCCCGTCACCGCCTGCCTTGTGTATGTGTGCGCTCGTGTGCGTGTGGATTGAGCCCGTCACCGCCTGCCTTGTGTATGTGTGCGCTCGTGTGCGTGTGGATTGAGAGGTGAGAACCATGTTTCCGTGGAAACTGTGACGTGATTCCACTCTCCATCTCCCACGGATGTTGCCATAGCAACACGTCCACTGTGACAGAGGAAGCCAGATTCCCCACACAGCTCTTCCACACTGCCCCCCCCCCCCCCCCCCCCCCCCCCCCCCCCCCCACCGTCTGTCATTATCAGTATAACACTGCACACACAACCGTGTTCATTATCAGTGTATAACACTGCACACACAAACGTGTTCATTATCAGTGTATAACACTGCACACACAAACGTGTTCATTATCAGTGTGTGACGCTGCATACACAAACATGTTCATTATCAGTGTATAACGCTGAACACACACACACGTGTTCATTATCAGTTTATAATGCTGCAAACACAAACATGTTCATTATCAGTGTGTGACGCTGCACACAAACGTGTTCATTATCATTGTTTAACGCTGCGCACACAAACGTGTTCATTATCAGTGTATAACGCTGCACACACAACCATGTTCATTATCAGTGTGCAATGCTGCACACACAAACGTGTTCATTACCAGTGTGCAATGCTGCACACACAAACGTGTTCATTATCAGTGTGCAATGCTGCACACACAACCGTGTTCATTATCAGTGTATAACGCTGCACACACTGTGTTCATTATCAGTGTGTGAAACTGCTTACTGTCAGAAACCACACTGCACACACAACCACACAATTTCCCCCTTTGTGATTTCCTGAGTAAACACTATCTTAGCAAACACTCTAAGAGATGTGTCATTAACACATGTTGTGTAGAATTCGCATCCCGTGTTGATTTTGACACAGTAAATGTATCAGCCATTTGTTTGAATGCGCTCAACGTCTGTGATTGGGCAATGTCCGTCGTTTTTTAATCTTTTTTATTTTAATTGGAAAAGATATATTTAATCCACTCAAAGTACACACATTAAATGCAAATGCTCAAGAATTACTTTTTTTTTTAAGGATTTTGAGTGCCCAACACGTAAACATGTAAACTGATTCTTGAGTACTGTACATTGTGTGTCAAAAGTGTTCAGAATTAACACAACCTGTGTCAAAGCACTCTTGACACAGCATATGTGTAGAAAAACATCTCTTACAGTGAACACCTGTTATCGAACACCCTTTGTAGAACTGCTTTCATTTCGACAAGACAGGTTTTTGAGCTTGTTTCCAGTCCTGCCACAGTGTGTATAGTATGTGTAGCAGTAGTGTGTGTAGCAGTGACTGCACAGTGTGTGTGTGTGTGTGTATAGCAGTGACTGTACAGTGTGTGTGTGTGTGTGTGTGTGTGTGTGGGTAGCAGTAGTGTGTGTAGCAGTGACTGTACAGTGTGTGTGTAGCAGTAGTGTGTGTTGCAGTGACTGTACAGTGTGTGTGTGTGTGTGTGTGTGTGTGTGTGTGTGTGTGTGTGTGTGTGTGTGTGTGTGTGTGTGGCAGTGACTGTACAGTGTGTGTGTGTGTGTGTGTGTGTGTGTGTGTGTAGCAGTAGTGTATGTGTTGCAGTGACTGTACAGTGTGTGTGTGTGTGTGTGTGTGTGTAGCAGTAGTGTGTGTAGCAGTGACTGTACAGTGTGTGTGTAGCAGTACTGTGTGTAGCAGTGACTGTACTGTGTGTGTGTGTGTGTGTGTGTGTGTGTGTGTGTGTGTGTGTGTGTGTGTGTAGCAGCAGCAGTGTGTGTAGCAGTGACTGTACAGTGTGTGTGTGTGTGTGTGTGTGTGTGTGTGTGTGTGTGTAGCAGTAGTGAGTGTAGCAGTGACTGTACAGTGTGTGTGTAGCAGTAGTGTGTGTAGCAGTGACTGTACAGTGTGTGTGTAGCAGTAGTGTGTGTAGCAGTGACTGTACAGTGTGTGTGTGTAGCAGTACTGTGTGTAGCAGTGACTGTACAGTGTGTGTGTGTGTGTGTGTGTGTGTGTGTGTGTGTGTGTGTAGCAGCAGTGTGTGTAGCAGTGACTGTACAGTGTGTGTGTGTGTGTGTGTGTGTGTGTGTAGCAGCAGTGTGTGTAGCAGTGACTGTACAGTGTGTGTGTGTAGCAGCAGTGTGTGTAGCAGTGACTGTACAGTGTGTGTGTGTAGCAGTACTGTGTGTAGCAGTGACTGTACAGTGTGTGTGTGTGTGTGTGTGTGTGTGTGTGTGTGTGTAGCAGCAGTGTGTGTAGCAGTGACTGTACAGTGTGTGTGTGTGTGTGTGTGTAGCAGTAGTGTGTGTAGCAGTGACTGTACAGTGTGTGTAGCAGTACTGTGTGTAGCAGTGACTGTACAGTGTGTGTGTGTGTGTGTGTGTGTGTGTGTGTGTGTAGCAGCAGTGTGTGTAGCAGTGACTGTACAGTGTGTGTGTGTGTGTGTGTGTAGCAGTAGTGTGTGTAGCAGTGACTGTACAGTGTGTGTGTAGCAGTAGTGTGTGTAGCAGTGACTGTACAGTGTGTGTGTAGCAGTAGTGTGTGTAGCAGTGACTGTACAGTGTGTGTGTAGCAGTACTGTGTGTAGCAGTGACTGTACAGTGTGTGTGTGTGTGTGTGTGTGTGTGTGTGTGTGTGTGTGTGTGTGTAGCAGCAGTGTGTGTAGCAGTGACTGTACAGTGTGTGTGTAGCAGTACTGTGTGTAGCAGTGACTGTACTGTGTGTGTAGCAGTAGTGTGTGTAGCAGTGACTGTACAGTGTGTGTGTGTGTAGCAGTAGTGTGTGTAGCAGTGACTGTACTGTGTGTGTGTGTGTGTGTGTGTGTGTGTGTAGCAGCAGTGTGTGTAGCAGTGACTGTACAGTGTGTGTGTAGCAGTAGTGTGTGTAGCAGTGACTGTACAGTGTGTGTGTGTAGCAGTAGTGTGTGTAGCAGTGACTGTACAGTGTGTGTGTGTAGCAGCAGTGTGTGTAGCAGTGACTGTACAGTGTGTGTGTGTGTGTGTGTAGCAGTAGTGTGTGTAGCAGTGACTGTACAGTGTGTGTGTGTAGCAGTAGTGTGTGTAGCAGTGACTCTACAGTGTGTGTGTGTAGCAGTAGTGTGTGTAGCAGTGACTGTACAGTGTGCATACTGTGCGTAGCAGTGCTCTAAGACTCCTGCACAGTGGCAGATGGTGAAGCATCTCAGATTAATAGCTGGATTTTCAATCCGATCTCACCTCCAGGAACAGGGTGGTAAAAATAGTCTGACTGAACTAATCCTCTGTGTGTGTTAGTGTGCATGAGAGCATGCGCTTGTGGGTGTTTGTGTGTGTGTGTATGTCAGTGTTCATTTTTGTTTGTTCAGTGTTTGTGTGACTATGCATTCTTGTGTGTGTGTGTTTATGTGCATGTGTGAGTGTGTGCTTGTTTATACATGTGTGTATATGTGTGTGATGCATTTGTGTGTGCGTGCGTGTGTATGTCAGCGTATGTAAGTGTGTGAATGCTTGTGTGTGCGTGTAAGTGAGTGTGTGCATGTTTTTGAGTGAGCTTATGCGTTTGTGATATATTTCTGTTAAATAGATTTCAAGGTAAATTATATGAAGATATTTGTTAAAAGTATTTGTCTATTGCTGCCAATTTAACTTTGAAATGGCTTTGAATCAATCAGCCTTAAATAATTCAAGCTACTTCTTATGCTGTTACATTCACACCATGTTGGTGTGTTTGTGTGTGTGTATAGGTTTGTGTACCTGTGTTCTGGTTTGTGTACAGTGTAGTCCGTAGACAGTGACATTTCTGTTCTTTTGGCTGTACTCCAGCACATTGGATTTGAAAAAAAAGAAAGAAGAGGTTTAAGTGCAGACTGGCAACTTGGAAAATTACATACCCAAAATAAAATGGTTACTATTCTTGAACTCTTTTTTAAACATAGTCCCCCTATTTTAGGGGACCAAAAAGAGTGGAGTGATTCGGCTTCCCAGCTGTTTCTGATTAATCAGGTGTATTAAATCATTTCCTTAGTGCAGGTATAAGAACGCTTTTAGTATGTAGTCTTGATTCTAGGATTTTGATGGACTTTGGAGTCTGTTATTGGAATTTGTCAACATGAGGACCAGAGTTATGTCAATGGCAGTCAAGGGAGCCATTATAAAATAACAACAAAACAGCCAAGAGACATAGGCCAAACATTAGGCTTACCAAAAGTCCTGTATGAAGCAATCAAAACATGTCTTATCAAAGCGAGGGTGTACAAGGAAAGAATAGCACTGTATTTAATCCCATGTAAACACGCAACCCTCCAGAGGGTTTTCTCCCCACCACAAGCACCGCCAAGCTGACTTGCTTATGGCAGTCCATCGTTATGGATGATGACTTCATATCTCCCAGGGGTATAGGGGGCTTTCAGCGCTGGGTGCGCTCATGCCACCTCATGTGGCTGTGTAAACCTATTCGCGATCCACACACTTTTCCACATGCAGGGCAGGTGCGTGTCGTATCTGGCTGGTCAGTACTTGTGATGGCATGTCGTTGTCTGCGCTTCTCTGCTCGTCTCAGGGCTGTATTTTCCTCCAGGAGAGAGATGCCCGAGAGGCAGGATGAGTGCCAGGTGATTCGGTCTGCTGCCGTCCTTTCCAGGGCTGATGGTGGTGTACTGCACCTCTTCAGGTGCTCCTCCATGTGGTCCTTGTAGCGCTTTTGCTGACCACCAGCGGACCTCCGGCCAGACTGTAATTGGCTGGAGAGTGTCTGCCGTGGCAGGCGAGACACAGGCATGCAGGTCACATGACCTAGCCAGCGGAGGTGTCCGCATGCCAGAGTCACCTCTATGCTGGATAAGTTTGTACGTTCATGAATCTCAGCATAGGTGATGCGCTGCTCCCATGTAATGCCCAGCGTTGGAACATCAGAATACAACGCCAAAAAAAAACGGAACTCGTGCCACTGTCCAAATACTTAAGGACTGCACTGTATTCATATGTCTGTTTAGTGACACACCAAAGTCCTGTATAAAGCAATCAAAACATGTCTTATCAAAGCAATGGTGTACAAGGAAACAATAGCACTGTATTTAATCACGTGTAAATACGCAACCCTCCAGAGGGTTTTCTCCCCACCACAAGCACACAAGTAATAGCCCTCTATAAAGACTTCCCTCAGCCTCATGCAATTATTATTAAATAAAGCAATATTTTCCCAGGGGGAGTAGATTGCATTGCATTTGCACTGCGTACTATAACTGCTTGTGGTTCTTACTACAGCTTTCGGTTTAACAGAAATGGTTTTACACTGGAATATGGAGTATAATGATTATTGTACACAGTTCTCCTTGGGATATTCATCTCACAAAGTGTTATTGTAGTATAAACAATAGCTTCCATTAAACCCTTTGAATGTTTTTGGAATGTTCTTTCAAAATTTTAAGTTAGTGAACTCATTGGTTTCCATTACCAGTAGTGATCTTACATCGTCATTAGAATGTTCAGTTAAAAGCGCTCTAATCACACATTTGTGACCTTACACCTAAAAGGGTTATTAATTGGAATAAAAAAAACAGAAACAATTATAGTAATGGACGTATTAACCGACCGCTCAGGAACACGTGGCTAGCTGAGCTCCTGCTTGTGAAGCCGAGTTAGCACTGATGGGCTAATGCTAACGTAGCTGGTCTGTTAAAGCAGCCAAAATTATGACAAGCGGCCGTAGCAACATGTTTATTTTAGTGGTCAAACACAGGGGTCAAACCAGGCTGAGATGAGATTCCATTGATTATGACGGTTCCCAGTCAATATCAGTCTTAATGTAAAGGTTGGATGGTTGGATGGTTGACCTGTAACTGAAGAAAAGAAAGTTTGCTTCACTGCTGCAGAAACCCTGTGTGCCCTCTGTATCAAAGTCCATCGCTGAGCACACACACAATTCACTCACACACTCATACCTATGGGCAATTTAGACTCTCAATTTAGCCTTGCTGTGAGGCAGTGCTCAGGACCTCCTTGCTGTGAGGCAGTGCCACCCACGGCTCTAGCTTGAATATGAGGAACTTATATGACAGAACACATTGGGAGTAAACATACCAGGGACAAAGTGATCTGAACAAAGGTATATATTCAATTTATTTTCTGGTCTAGGATCTTGCCTACTTATATTGTAAATCCACCTTGCTCTTCTTTCTGTTGACAGCCTTTGCATTTCTTCTCCCTGATGCCGGGTAATAATTTTTGGCAAACGGAAGGATGAATCGGCTTGATTTGAGCAACTGTGAACGATACTGAAATTAACTATAATGACTCTGTATTATCGCTGTATTCGTATGCACTGTAGCTGACCTGAGAATTCAGAACAATATTGTTTGGTGGAAAAACACAAAAATGCAGTTGTATGGACTGGTTGTCCTCCAGCATAGCAGATGAGTCAAGGTCGCATGATTTGTGACATGTATTAAGAACGATCCAGCCAAATTCGAAGCCAATGCCCTCAGCAATGCTTGCTTTGGAAAAAGGCCCTCTGCCTGCTGGCTTCTTACTAAAGCCTAAGGAAACAAGAATATGACTGGTGTGTGCATGTGTGTGTGTGTGTGTGTGTGTCTGTCTGTCTGTCTGTCTGTCTGTCTCTCTGTCTGTGTGTGTGTGTTGCTTGTGTGTGCGCATCATTACTGCAACCTTCGTTGTTGATTCAGGAGAGCGCCGACAAGCAGGTGCTCTCCTCTGTGGCGTGTGATGTCACCACCACGGCTGACACTGAGACACTAATCCCAGCCTACTGACACTGCTGCCGGCTGCAGTCGGTATTGCCACGGCCCAGATTGAACACCAGACTGTGCAGCCAGCCATGCAAGAGAATAGTGTCTTAACAGACTCGCCCATCCACACACTGGAACAGGGACTTAAGTGATACCAGACTGCGTGGTCCGTCCACATACTGGAGCAGGGACTTAAGCGATACCAGACTATGGGGTCCATCCACACACTGGAACAGTGCCTTAAACGATATTACACAACAGATACGTCCGGTCTATTGTCTTTATTGGTCAGTTTGCGTTCCAGCCGTGCCAATATCCACGATGTATGCACAACTAAATGGAATTTGCAGACATCTTTTAATATTACTCCGGGTTTGTAGATCACTGTAATCCACTTTGTAACTGAAATCAACGTAACTTAACGTTATCATTGTCTCACCGCTAGTAGCCTACCAAAGTAAAACAAAATGAGTGATTTTAACGTGTCCTTTGACCTTCTAGGGGATTTTGCACAGAGTAGGAATGATCATCGGATCTAAATACCAGCAAGACCTCCAAACCCCAGCGAAGCAATAATATTTCAATAACTGCACATTATCTGGCAGTGTCCAGTAAATGTCTACAACAAAGACAAATGACTTGTGTCAGTGTTGTCTGGTATAATTTAAACTAGCAAACGTTAATGAAGTGGGGATACATTATTGCAGTAGAGTTGCTTAGCTAACGTTAGTACAGTGGGGATGCATTATTGCTAGTAACGTTGGATAACGTTAGTGCCGTTGCTTAGATAGTGGACTAGGGATACATTATTGCTAGCTAACGTTCGCAATACCATTGCTTAGCAACCAATCAACTACTGTTCAGCAGAAGAATATATTTACCATAAAACATAGTTCCATTAAAGTATGTTCATTTAAAGCTTGTGTTCCATTTGTGAAATTTTGAAAGATAAATGTGTAACCGTTGTGTAAAAGCATTATGGAACAAGAACCTGTGGTATATCTTGGATATTGGCACAGCTGGTGGGGTGGTTAGGCATGAAGCTTAACCAGACTCTCTCTCAACCTGTCTGACACACCTTCATCCTTCTTTGTTAGATTTTTGCCATTTTTGCATTCGCCACATGTGGGAGCTACTCTGGGATGTTCAAAATGAGCGTGGAGTGCAAGAACAGGACGGAGAGTGACCTCAACATCGAAGTGGAGTTTCAGTACCCCTTCAGGTCAGTGTGCACCTAGGGGCCTGGTGGTACTATCCACGTCTGCCCTTAGCCTTCGACCTGCAAATAAGTGCACACGTCACTTTCCATTACAAAGTTTGCCAATTTCATTTTGGGAATTAGCTTGTGAATCAATTACAATGTAAGTGAAAGCATTCAAAGATTTGAATCGAATCAAATTTGTTTCTTCATACACCCGACAAAGTCACCAGAGCACTTTAAATGTACACTTGAATTAAAAGGGAAGAATGGCGTTTCATGAATTATGACTTACAAGAAAACACAATATAAAACATACACTCAGTTGTTAAAATGTACAGTGCCCTCCATAATGTTTGACTTTGGCTCTGTACTCCACAATTTTTCTATGTTTTCAATGTTTCGTAACAGGTTCTCCTCTTTTATGAAAGGGTATTTATTCATTTTGGTTTCACCGTGTAGAAATTACAGCCTTGTTTATACACCTCCCCCTCAAACACCAACCGACTCTGCTGTATTCTGTTAAAAGTGAAGGAAATGTCCAGAAATTATAAGCAAGTCGCCTCCTCCCCTGTGTGTGACACTAACCCCCTTGTTATTTTATTTTTGAACAGAAAGAAAAAGTTGATCTTTCTGTCTTGCTTCAGGCTCCACCAGGTGTACTTTGATGCCCCGACATGTAAGGGCAGAAATCAAGAGAGGTTGTTCCTCACGGGCGACTACTCCTCCTCAGCGGAGTTCTTCGTCACCATCGGTGTCTTCTCCTTCCTGTACTCCATGGCGGCCCTCGCTGTGTATTTCTTCTGCTTGGAGAAGTACCGCGAAAACAACAAGGGGGCTCAGATTGTGAGTATCCAACCCTGCCACCCCAGCAGGGCCGAGCATCTGCATTCACCTGGGCGAAATGCTGGGGGGAGGGGGGGCAGGGAGGGGACAATCAGGAGGTAAGAGTGGTCATCATTAGCTCAGGGAGCTACATTAGCTCAGGAGGTAAGAGTGGTCATCATTAGCTCAGGGGCAACATTAGCTCAGGAGGTAAGAGTTGTCATCATTAGCTCAGGGGCAACATTAGCTCAGGAGGTAAGAGTGGTCATCATTAGCTCAGGGGCAACATTAGCTCAGGAGGTAAGATCAGTCATCTTGCAATTATTGGTTTGATCCCGCCTGGAGAGCCACAGGGTCTAGAATTGGCCAACCCTGATACATTGTATTATCTGGATATTATTTAATCTGAAGGTAATAATCACTATGTAGACACTGAATACGTGTACACCAAAGAGGAAAGAGGTTGTTGTCTTGGGTCCACATTTCTCATGGTACCATGTTCTTGCTCCGGAGAGTTCTGACTGGATTATTTGTGGTTATTCTCTGTCCCCTCCAGGATTTCGGAGTGACCTGCGTGTTCACCTTCATGTGGCTGGTCAGTGCGGCTGCTTGGGCCAAGGGGCTCTCAGATGTGAAGACGGCCACCAACCCTGACCGCGTCATCACCCTCATCTCCGCCTGCGAGGATATTGAGAACCGCTGCAAAGAGATCCACGACCCCGTGGTGTCCGGGCTCAACACCTCCGTCGTGAGTGTCCCCACGCCCAACAGTGCCCCGCAAAATGTACCACTGACCGGGAACGTGAGACATCTATGCTCCGATTCTGCTTTGGGTGAAATACAGTGCATCCGGAAAGTATTCACAGCGCTTCACTTTTCCCACATTTTGGTATGTTACAGCCTTATTCCAAAATGGAATAAATTCATTTTTTTCCTCAAAATTCTACACACAACACCCCATAATGACAACATGAAAGAAGTTTTTTTGAAATTTTTGCTAATTTATTAAAAATAAAAAACGAAGAAATCACATGTACATAAGTATTCACAGCCTTTGCTCAATACTTTGTTGATGCACCTTTGGCAGCAATTACAGCCTCAAGTCTTTTTGAATATGATGCCACAAGCTTGGCACACCTATCTTTGGGCAGTTTCGCCCATTCCTCTTTGCAGCACCTCTCAAGCTCCATCAGGTTGGATTGGGAGGGTCGGTGCACAGCCATTTTCAGATCTCTCCAGAGATGTTCTGTCGGATTCAAGTCTGGGCTCTGGCTGGGCCACTCAAGGACATTCACAGAGTTGTCCTGAAGCCACTCCTTTGATATCTTGGCTGTGTGCTTAGGGTCGTTGTCCTGCTGAAAGATGAATCATCGCCCCAGCATGAGGTCAAGAGTGCTCTGGAGCAGGTTTTCATCCAGGATGTCTCTGTACATTGCTGCATTCATGTTTCCCTCAATCCTGACTCGTTTACCAGTTCCTGCCGCTGAAAAACATCCCCACAGCATGATGCTGCCACCACCATGCTTCACTGTAGGGATGGTATTGGCCAGGTGATGAGCGGTGCCTGGTTTCCTCCAAACATGACACCTGGCATTCACACCAAAGAGTTTGTCTCATCAGACCAGAGAATTTTGTTTCTCATGGTCTGAGAGTCCTTCAGGTGCCTTTTGGCAAACTCCAGGCGGGCTGCCATGTGCCTTTTACTAAGGAGTGGCTTCCGTCTGGCCACTCTACCATACAGGCCTGATTGGTGGATTGCTGCAGAGATGGTTGTCTTTCTGGAAGGTTCTCCTCTCTCCACAGAGGAACGCTGGAGCTCTGACAGAGTGACCATCGGGTTCTTGGTCACCTCCCTGACTAAGGCCCTTCTCCCCCGATTGCTCAGTTTAGACGGGTGGCCAGCTCTAGGAAGAGTCCTGGTGGTTCCGAACTTCTTCCATTTACGGATGATGGAGGCCACTGTGCTCATTGGGACCTTCAAAGCAGCAGAAATTTTTCTGTGCCCTTCCCCAGATTTGTTCGAGACAATCCTGTCTCGGAGGTCTACAGACAATTCCTTTGACTTCATGCTTGTTTTGTGCTCCGACATGCACTGTCAACTGTGGGACCTTATATAGATAGGTGTGTGCCTTTCCAAATCATGTCCAGTCAACTGAATTTACCACAGGCGGACTGTAGAAACATCTCCAAGGTTGATCAGTGGAAACAGGATGCACGTGAGCTCAATTTTGAGCTTCATGGCAAAGGCTGTGAATACTTATGTACACGTGATTTCTTAGTTCTTTATTTTTAATAAATTTGCAAAAATCTCCAAAAAACTTTTTTCACATTGTCATTATGGGGTATTGTGTGTAGAATTTGTAGGAAAAATGAATTTAATCAATTTTGGAATAAGGCTGTAATATAACAAAATGTGGAAAAAGTGAAGCAATGCCAAGATCGTTAATAGGTCATCTATTGCATATCTACAGTGCCTACTTGCTAGGGAGCTGTAATGCAGGACAGCTATCCTAGCTTGTACTCATCGGGTTATCAATTCAATTCAATAAATTAACAGAAAAAAAAAAACTCTGCAAATTAAACACCATTTATGCAACATAGACTCAATGAATTCTTTTGGTTGCCATCATTATTTGATTTCTTACATAAATCACATTCACAAAAAGTGAATGACACTATTAGCAGAGGTAAATGGCAACCATCAATTAAGATAAAGATAATATATTTAGTATTTTTGAATAAAATTACATTCAAATCGTAATAATATCCTTTGACACAGTAAACAGAACATAAGGGATAATTAAGTCAAAGTCAAAAAGACAATAAAGAGTTTGAGACATCTCATGATAAAAAAATCTACAGCTCACTTCTACGGTTGAAACCCGGTACTGCTATGGCGCTGGTTTCCATACGTCTGGTACTGACTGGACCGAATCATAATGCAGATTTTGGTGCCTGATTTTGATACCACTTTTACATTACATTACATTACAGTCATTTAAGTGTATTGATGACCCTAGAGGAAAGTACAGTTCTGAGTGCTAGAGTGATCGCATAGATACAACCTGAACCCTTGAAGAGTACACAAACTATCCACTAGCATACCACAGTTGGCAGCTAGAATGCCCTGAATACTAAACTAATTATACGTATTATAATTATAATTATAGTTATTACAACCAATGGCTAATTATAGCAGTGAGGTAAGGAGGGAAAGGTGCAGCCTGAAGAGGTGAGTTTTCGGTCTGCGCTTGAACGTGGTCAAAGACTGCTTCTACAATGCGTGAGCTGCTGATCAAAATATCCATGGTTTTCTGGCGCCCTCTGGTGCTCCAAAACAGAAGTTACAGGCAAACAGAAGCATCACTGATCCATGCCCCGCTGCACACCTTCCCTGGCCTAGCATCAGTTACACTCGGTACATACAGTGACAGCAGGTACTGTTACCAAGCTTGCTCACGGTGATAAGTGAAGTCTAATGATAGCATTTTGTATTTGTAAGTATAGGAAATTTACACAGTTAATATTGGTCAATTTATTTATAATAAAAGGACATTGTTTCATCTCGTTGTTTGCTCTTTTTTGTTTTTAGAAAGGTATCAGGCGCTGCTTAGACACCGTTACTGTTTTAAAAGTATCGGCAGAATCTAATACCCATCACTCCTCACTCCTGCTCTTGTTTCAGGTAGAATCCCATAATTCCGCGTTCCTCTCGATGAACACAGGCCTACTTCTCTGTGCTGATGAAAGCTCACACACCCCCTCCCTCCGCCCCCCTCCCCCCCGAAATCTTCCCGCAGGTCTTCGGGTTCCTCAACCTGATCATCTGGGCGGGGAACCTGTGGTTCGTGTTCAAGGAGACGGGCTGGCTGGCGGCCTTCACCCACTACCCCCCACCGTCGCAGGAGAAGCAGCCGGCCCCCGAGTCCTTCGGCCAGCAGGGGGGCTACGCCCAGCAGGACCCCTACGCGGGGTCACAGGGCGGCTACCAGCCCGAGTACGGCCAGCAGGGCGGCTACGAGGGCGGGGACTACGGCCAGGACTACGGCCAGCAGGGGGCGCCCACGTCGTTCGCCAATCAGATGTGAGCGCTGCCGCGGGGCAGCCAATGGGGGCCGGTGAGTCTGCGCGGGGGGGCGGCTCTGGGTCGAAAGAGGCGGGGGGGAGAGGGGGTACAATAGGTAAGATTTTTGTGTTAAAACATTGTTACAAGACCGTTGTAAATCCCATCCTATCATTCAAAAAGGCTAACTGACATGTTGACTCCCCCTCTGCCTGTGTTTATAGTCCCTAAATTCAGGTTTCAAAATATACAATTGACGGGCCGGCACTCTGTACCAAAACACTGTACAGCTGTACAATAATTCAAGCTCATTGGCTGAAAATTGGTTCTAATTGCCACAGCCAATGGCGTTTCAACATCAGTACTTTTAGAGAGAAGGGGGAGGGATAAAGTGTGGTGGTTTGAGGGTGTTTGTTGCTGTAATTCCTCTCTTGACCAGAATTAAAGTTTAGAAACATAATATCACTCATCAGCACATCCCCAGAGGTTGGGAGGACTTCATGGTCAATCACCATGTTTACCACCACTGTAAACATGATTTCAAATGAATCACTGGGTAGGCAGATGTCATTATCTTATATTTCCGGTTCTTCCTTCATTTAAGCTTGATTCTGATCAGAATAACCGAGCTTAGACGGAGGAAGAATTTGTAAATATAAGTTAACAAAATCTGACAAACCCCTTCATGCAGTACACTGCACTGGGAAATTGGCTTACTGCTTGGTCCAGGGCAAGAATGCCCCCTACTGGTGTAACAAAACAATTGTATGTGCAACATGTTACATTGCTGTAGTGCCATTATTTAGTACAATACAGACCTGGGTCAAATACTTACTTGTTTTAGATTCAAATACTATTCTATGCTTTACTGAACTTGTCGGTGTATTGGAAACTATGAAATACTCCCAGGAAGTACAAACCCCACCTTCTGGTTGGCTCAGTTACAGCAGGCAAGTTCAATCAAGCACAGAAAAGCATCTGAATAAATACCCCAAAGGGCTGATAACTAACACAGCAGTTAACACTCCAGTACAACATTAAGACATTACAGTATGCACCTGGCATGGTACCTGACTTGGGCAGCCTGCAGCCTAGTGGCTAAGGTACCTGACATGGGCAGCCTGCAGCCTAGTGGCTAAGGTACCTGACATGGGCAGCCTGCAGCCTAGTGGCTAAGGTACCTGACTTGGGCAGCCTGCAGCCTAGTGGCTAAGGTACCTGACATGGGCAGCCTGCAGCCTAGTGGCTAAGGTACATGACCGGGACCTGGAAGGGTGGTAGCCCCGGTATAGCCATGATATGATCCATGCCCACATTGCTCCAGGGAGGATTAGTCTAATCAACTGTAATCTAGTTTGGGTAAAAGTTTATAACTGATGTTTGCTATGAAGTCATGTCTCTCTCTTTCTCTCTCTCTCACTCTCTCTCTATCTCTCTCTCTCTCTTTCTTCACAGAAGGAGGGTGACAGTACGATTTGGGGAGTTTGATGCCTGAACCCCACCTACAATTAAACACTCCTCCTGTGTATCTGTTTGTGCATCCATCTGTTGACAAAGAGAGGAAGGGAGGGGGTGGGGGCAGAGGGGGGTTAACTAAAACAGACCCCAGGGAGGGGGGAAATTATAGGGTGACCGTTCAGTGTGCTGTGTGTTACTGTGGCAACCTAGAGTTCTGAGTGATCAAATGGTGATAAATCTGGAGAACAGAACCAAAATCTTGAGACAAAAGAACAAATAAGGGAATACAAGTACATGAAAATTAATATGAATTATATAGTAATACTACATTTTGGGAGAATGTATTTCTGTTGTGTAAATATACATGAACATTGGCATAACAATCCCATGTATATACACCATCAGTGACCACTTTATTAGGTAGAACTGTACACCTTGTCAATTAATGCAATCAGCCAATCATGTGGCAGCAACGCAACGCAAAAAAGCATGCATACATGGTTGAAAGGTTCAGTTGTTGTTCAGACCAAATGGCAGAATGGGGAAGAAATGTGATCTAAGTAACTCTTACAGCAGTGTTACACATGTTACAACAGTGGTATGCCGAAGAGCATCTCTCAACACACAACACGTTGAACCCTGAAGTGGATAGACTACAGAGGTAGAAGACCAATAAGTAAAAAAAAAAAAGTTTAATAAATACCTAATAAAGTGGTCATTGAGTGTATATACATACTGCATATATAGTAATGTGTATGGAATTTGTCTTCAAGAGCTTAGATAGTTATTGGAATATTATTTCTACCCACTTTTGTAGTTTTTCTAGTTTTAGTTGTCGTTCTGTTTTGTTTCCTCTGCTGATTTGTCTTGTTGAAGTGGTGAATCACCCACCGCAGCACAAAAGGAACACATTTATTGACGTTTCCACACGTAATTTTTTTTCTTTTTTTGTTTGTTCCATATTAATCAACGAGTTTAAAGGTGCGAGAGAGATTGAAAGAGTGAGCGAGAAAAGGGTAGAGAGAAAACAGCCAGGGAATAAAATAATGTTTGCACAGAGAGGGAGATGAGAGGAGGAAAGATTTAGATTTGAAGAATGGATTCGATTTATCATTATATTCAAGCCATTTTATTCATATGGTGTATATTAGCCTACTAATCAATATTTAAATGGTTTTAATATAATTTAGGTAGCTGCATGTTGCAACAAGAAAACGCCTCAAGGTGCAAATTTAAAACCAAAAGACATTATGGTAACAATACATTAGCATGTTAACATTTGGTAACACTAGACTCATTCAAATGTTTCGCACCTTTTAATGTTTTTTAATGCAGATGGGAAATGTTAAACTCCTGAAAGGAGAGGTGATATCGTTTTATTTTGGTTTGTTTTTGTCTTTTTTGTGTGCACCACAGACCTCAGTTAGAGTTGGTCAGCCTTGTGTGTTGAAATGGTGTTTCAGACTTGTGATCGTTTGACACTGACCTGTTCCAACATATGGAAGGATTTATTCAATAATTCACACTGAAAAGTATGGTATCAGCTTTCAGCTATGAGCATGGAACAACCCCTTAATGTGTAAAGTCACAAATATGTGATTAGAATGTTCTTAACTGAACATTCCAATGCTGATGCAAGAAACAATACCAGCAACTGAACTGTTCTAGAACACTGACAATATTGAAAAAAACATTCCAAGAAACCTGCTCTTTAAGCACAACTATATATGTAAACTAACACAGGCAGTGTGAGACCTTGGTCTGAATATAAATCATATTTGTTGTTTTAGGACTTTGGGATTGGACTCTTCATTGTAAGTAATTTATCTCAAAAGACTATTAATACAGACTACTTAAAGATTGACCCATTTAGCACTCACCCATAATGTACAGTAGAGATGCATGCTTACTTCAGTGGAGTTCATACATTTAAGCTCCAAACTATATAAACCATCAGTATTAAATAACTGGATTGCAATAACAGCCTTGAAGCTTTTTACTGTTTGACGTGCTGTTAATATGCAAGAGTACAAATCCGTTTGAAAGATAATGCATTTTTCCTGTGTATGTCCCTTACAGACAAATGCCTAACATTCACCCCCAAAAAAACCGACTAACAACTCAATAAATCATCATATTTTGCTGCTGGATTGAGAAGTGGAAATATCTCTGTCCTCTCATTATAATATGACTTCTGGCCACCAGTGCAGTCACATAGTAGAACAGCCATTCTCTTTGTATGTGCAGGATTAAGCATGCAAAAGGCCATACACTCCCTTTCCAAGAAGGGCACTCTCTGGTTGCTCTCTAGCCAGAGATATCAGACAAACGGTTTAGTTAATATAATGGTACAGTATATATGTGTGGCCACTGCGATCAAGCATTTATAGCACAATGCATTCATTTGACTTCCATTTCCTTTTTCTTCCTGTGGAATCCTTTTTTACATTTGGGGGAATCAAACAATCAGGCTTTCTAGATGCATCTGTCTCTATTTCTCTCTCCCACTCTTTTTCTAACACCCTCTCTGTAATACTCCCTGCCCTTTTCCTGTTTCTCTTTCTCTCTCTCCAAATATGCTACACAATACTCTGTTGTTAGTGGTGAATGATGTCTTGTGATACTCTCAATGCCTTTGGGTAGTGATGTGTTTATTGTGTATGGTGTATTCTTAGTATTAATGATTAATACTAATATTAATACTAGTATTAATATTGTGTTTACTCTATGGAATCCATGTGAGGGGGGCGAAATGAAATAAACTTGAAATTATTCTGTTGAAAGTTTATATGTTGTGTTTTTTTTCATTTGCAATGTTCTGGAATATTTTGCGGCTTCTACACGTCCCTGCACCAAGCGGAGGGCCGGATGGTCACTATGGAGGATGACCACTATGGAGGATGGTCACTATGGAGGATGACCACTATGGAGGATGGCCACTATGGAGGATGGCCACTATGGAGGATGGGCGCTCTCGCTATGGAGGATAGCCACTATGGAGAATGAACACTATGGAGGATGAATGCTATGGAGGATAGCCGCTATGGCTATGGAGGATAGCCGCTATGGCTATGGAGGATGACCGCTATGGAGGATGACCACTATGGAGGATGACCACTATGGAGGATAGCCGCTATGGCTATGGAGGATGAGCACTATGGAGGATGACCACTATAGACGATGACCACTATGGAGGATAGCCACTATGGAGGATCGGTTCAGTCATCAGTGGTTGTGCTAGTGTATGGGAGCGGGGTCCACACGCAACCTAGACAGAGTTCTAAACGTTATCCACCAGACGTGGGATAACCTCTAATATATTCTAGGGGTATCCCTAGAGATTACATTAATTAATTATATTAATGGCATTTGGCAGATACTCTTATCCAGAGCGACGTACAGTTGATTCGAGTAAGCAGGAGACAATCCTCCCCTGGAGTAACACAGGGTTGAGGGCCTTGCTCAAGGGCCCAGCGGCTGTTCAGATCTTATTGTGGCTACACCGGGGATAAAACCACCGGTCCCAGTCATGTACAGCACAGAAGAGAACTACGTGGTCTCCCAGCTACGGCATAGCCTACCTAGGACTGTGAACAACAAAGTGATAACAAAACCACACAAGACATCCCGTCTGTAAATCAACTGGCAAAGTGGGATGACTTAAACCGAGGCTAAAATACACGAAAGACATTGAGCCTCTACTTAGCAGGACGACTTATACAGAGGGGGTCTCAGACACAAAACCCAGGGCTTATCGGCCAGCGCAAAGCTCTCCACTGAGAGGGGCGATCTCCAATGACCATGTATCTAGCTTTCGTGAGAAACATCATAACAGACATACACGAAGACTGAAACGAAAACAGTGCGGCTGTTTCTGGGCTCCACTGACAGTGCGGGAGACTTGGGTGGAAGCGAGATAAATACACAAACAGCCACGAGGATCTCTGACATAGAACTCCAGGCTATCGGAGGTTCGCAAAGGTCTTACTGGGAGGGGTGATAACTCCAACACCCGTATTTAAACGTATGGTAATACATAGAATAACAGCCATGCACTAAGAAGGTGACAAAGAGCATGAGTATCTTGGGTAGGAGGCTCATGCGGAAGTAGCCTAAATGCACAATCCGCCACGAGGATCTCCGACATAGATCCCCAAACTATCGGCGGTGCGCAAAACTCTCTGATAAGGGTGTTACCTCCAACGGCGGAGTATTGAGACTTTGTGCAATACGTACAATAACAAACTGTAACAAAAATGAAAACAATGAGTTTTGAAAGTGACAAAAAGACTGCAGCATGTATGATATATTTGCACAAAAGAAAATGTGAAGGTGAGACAGACCGTCGCAAGGTTGAAGGGTTGCTGCATGTTCAGCTCCCATTACTGTTCACCACAACAGCTAAATGAGACTTGTCCGAGCACACCTCACATCAGTGCAGGAAAAAAGTAGTGAACCGTGCAATGAAAATGGGGAAATGGCACACAAACCCCGAGTCTCGGAAAGACCGGGCTTATATAGATCAGAAACACCTGTTTGTGATTACCCAGCCTCCAGTGCATTCAGTCATACCGACTACACAGGGGAGGCGTGAATGTGACAGGAGCGCCCTCTCCTGGCCCCAAGAGGTAATGCCCAACTAGGGCCGGCAAACCCTGACAGCAAACCCATTTAATACAGTCTTTGGAACGCAGTACATTTAAAGATCTGCGTTTTACACCAATTCGCTTGCACTCTGATAAAAATAACTATTTTACCACATTATGCCATCTCATGATAACACAAATGTTTGTTGTTCATAATTGTATTGTGATACTTATAACAGAAGCTGGATGAAACAGCAGGATTACAGGGATGAAATGAAATACAAATAATCTTCTGTTCTGATCAAAAGGAATTTTTTTTCAATCACTGAAACATGCAATGCTGCCAATGGCTGTGTAAATATTATGATCAATAAACAACACAAGTGTCAGAAACTGAAAGACAATTGGCTCAAAGAAAGTAGTAAGTATTTCATTTTATTTTGGTTCAACTCTGAGTTATCTTGGTAATCTTGACCCAGAAGTAAACCTTTTTTTCTTTTTTTTAACAAAAAAAACCACAGAATTCCAGCATTTATAGACCCTACACAGTGTACACTCAGTGATCAGTTTATTAAGAAGACTTGTACACCAGCTTGTTGATGGAAATATTTAAACAACCAATCACATGGAAGCAACTAAATGCATAAAAGCAAGGAGACATGGTCCAGAGGTTCAGCAGTTGTTCAGACCAAATGCCAGAATGGGGAAGAAATGTGATCTTCTGTGATTTTTACACACAATAGTCTCTAGAGTGTACAGAGAATGGTGTGTAAAAAACAAAAAACATCCAGTGAGCAGCATTTCTAAATGAGAGAGGTCAGAGGAGAATGGCCAGATGACAGTAACGCTAAGAACCACGCATTACAACAGTGGTATGCAGAAGAGCATCTCTGAACACACAATGCGTAAAACCTCTGGTGTATAGGCTACAGCAGCAGAAGACCAAATACAAATAAGTAAAAAGTTTAGTAAATACCTAATAAAGTGCTCAGTGAATCCTCTCCATCGAAAATGTATGGAAAATGAATTAATGGAATGTGTTTACATGTTCCTACCTTAAATTGTCCTAAAATTGTTGAATGCGCCAGGTTCTCTTGAATCACTCGTAAGAGCGATTTAAGGACAAATATTTTCGTACAAGTGGTTCTTGCATGAGGTCCATCGATCCAAAACACAAAAGTAAGAACACTGCTAAATGGCTGATAAGAAACAAAATGAAAAGCTTTACTTGAACCCAATAGATATCCTGTGCCATGACCTGAAACTAACAGTTCAGACTTGAAAACATACCAATTGCTTCTGAACTGGTTATGGATGTGATGCTTTGACTTGTGGAAGAACCTATGCACTTGAAAGTTGCTTTGGATTAAAAGCGTCTGCCAAATGACTAAAATGTAAATGTAAATGTAATGAATTAAAGAAGAGTGGGCTAAAATCGACAGCAATGGGGGAAAAGACTGATTTCAAATTATAGGGAGCGTTTATTTGCTGCTAAAGCTGATGCAACCAGTTATTAAGTTTGAGGGGGCAATGTGTTTTTTAGTCAGGTTCCTTTGTCTAATATCACATTTTGTCACAAGTTCTGAACCCATTCAGTTTGACAGCAATAATAGAGGAAATCGGGAAGGGGGCAAATACTTTCACAGCACTGTACAGGCCGTCTCTCGCAAATATTCTGGACAAAATCTCAGCTGAGTAACATTAGCAACAGCGCGGGTTCAACCAAACAACGAACAGTTGGTTTTCTGTTAGCCATCATGCATATTAGCCTCATAACTGTCATTGGTACAACTCTGTTCCATTGGTACAACTCGAAAGGCAATCAAAAGCCTAGAATCAAGACAAGATACTGAACACGTTCTTATACCTGCAAGGAAGCACACAAGTACACCTGACTAATCACAAACAGCGGAGAAGCCGACTGTCCATTTACTTTTGGTATAAAAAGGGGCATTATTCCTATGGATCACCTGGATATACATTTCAAATCCGATGAGCCAATCGTACAAAAAAAACCCCACTGTCTGTCCAAATACTTACAGACTGCACTGTACATGTATTCATTTCCTAAAATGCATGTCAGCTTTAATACAATGCTGTAATAAGGCTTCTTAAGGGCTGTAAGCTGAGAGGAGAGACTTACAGCAGGTGTTCCTCTGGACAGCCCAGAGGCCTTCATTAGGAGTCTTAGCGCTACTCCGAGCTGCTTAAGAGATCACTGCACAGGTCACACAATTGAAGAAACTGCAGGATTAAGCTGGAGAGAGAAGGGATGCAAAGGCCACAAAGGCTTCCAGGGTCTGTGAAGGCTGCATCGTTCCCATTGACATCACACCAAGTAAATGCACTTTCACAGGTTTTGCATTAATACATTTGTATTTCAGTACACTTGCATTATTATTCAATTCAATACATTTGCATTATTGTTATCTAGAGTAGCCGATACTTAATATTGGAAGTATTATAGCGCTTACCCATACTAATGAATCCATGTGTTATTCACTTGCTTGTTCTAGAGACAAGATCACAGTAGGAGAGCAGTCAGGGAGTCGGAGAGTCAGCTGCAGAGCTATAATGGTGAGAAGGCCATGGTGCAGTCCTGCTCCGTGTCTCTCTCTATAGGGCCAACTTCCACTCGTCCAAGCTAACAAAAAATAGTTTCTGCGCAGGGAAATGGCTACAGAGGGCTACACGGTGACAGGGGTTCAATGTGACAACAGATGGGAAGGGATGCTGAAAGTCTGTTGCAAACAACAAGAGGTCTGGAGCTGCCAGAGCTACATGCCCGTGTTTTGCACCCCTAGATGTCATTGAACAACTACTGAGTTCAATGACACATAAAGCTGTGTTCAATGACCATTAGTGGGATTAAGCCGCCATTGACTAGTGCACAGTGACATACCTACAGAACAGAATTCCATACCCATAGTTCACAGTGCTCTCTGCAGTGGAAGACTGACAATGCTGTTGGCGCATCTGTCAAAAGCAATCGTGACTTTGACCTGCCGTGACAGAGCGCAAAGCCAAAGATAATACCTGGAAAAACCCGATTAGCAGGCAATATAACGTCTGTGATTAGTCCTCTTAACTGCATTTGCTGGCAGATTAGTTCGGGATTATCCGTATTAGCTGGGTTTTCCAGGTAGAAATGAGACAACTAAGTAGGGGTCAAATGAATTTGTCAAATCCATGCCTTGAAGTATTAAGAGAGGATGGTGAACATTCAGGGGTACCTATAAAAGCACGTTCGATATGCTGTCACACAACAGCTCAACCAAGAAGGAGATAGAGGTGGCTGTGGATAGAAACATGCAAGACAGCATAGAGAACTGAAATCTGGACTTGCACTCCCTGTCACGTTCTAGAAAGAAAAACCAAACAGATCCTTGGAAGGAAAAGGGCACGCACTAAAGGGACTCGAGTCATTTCAGTAAACAGTTGGGACAGTAAGGAACAGGAAAAATGAGGTCGATTTCACGGCAGCAGGAGCTCCCTGAGGACTTCTACATCCCCATCGCTCTGGACACCAGCAACATCACGGCCCTCAGCCCCTTCCTAGTCCCTCAGGATCACTTGGGCAGCCCGGGACTGTACATGAGCTTGGCCGCCTTTATGTTCGTCCTCTTCGTCGTCGGAACAGCCATCAACACCCTCACCATCATCTGCACCGCCCAATACAAGAAGCTACGATCCCACCTCAACTACATCCTGGTTAACCTGGCGGTGTCGAACCTTCTGGTGTCAGTAGTTGGCTCCTTCACGGCTTTCTACAGCTTCTCTTACAGATACTTCATTCTGGGGCCGACCGCCTGTAAGATCGAAGGCTTCATGGCCACTCTGGGAGGTAGGGGCAACGGGGCACTGCCTCATGGTGAAGTAGGGTGCGATAGGGAGGTAAAGTGGATGTACAGTCGGGAACGATACTTGCAGTAAATTGCTCCCTAATAGAGCGCTAAAAGCTAAATATAAGCAAACTACGTAAAGTTGAATTCTGGACTCAAAGTTTGTAAAAAATAATCTTTCTGCGTTTTTATATCGCCGAGAATGCTTATGCTTTCATAGTGACAACATTTCCACAATTGGACCATACTAATGCGACGGACAGTGTGTCTGTATTCATTTATCGTCCCACGATTTAAAAAACCTGACTTAACTGGCATGATTCTAATTCATAAACTTCATTACAAATAGGATACATTCTTGTAATCAGAGGCCCGATGTCAAGATAACGTCATCTTTGTTGTTGCATTTGGTACAGAAATCTGACCGTACGCTCGTAACTATAAACATTTTTAAAAAGCAACATAGCATAAGCATAGCACTTATCAGTATAGCAGAAATGCCATTCAGTGGTACTTCTGCTTTACCTCCCTATTGGGAGGTGATGCAGTGTTTTTCATATTTGTAGAGGTACTACAGTATGATGTACACCTGCCTTTAATGTATTGTAATGCATCAGCCTACCTTTTATTAACACAGGAACCTTGGCACCATTTCCAATATGTTGTTCCTATGCCTAAGTTCATGATAACCTTACAAAGTCTGCTTTGTGGATTGTGGGACCAGGGCATTCACAGTGTTTTTGTGCTGTTTGAGGTATGGTGAGCCTGTGGTCTCTGGCAGTGATTGCCTTCGAAAGATACCTGGTTATCTGCAAGCCCATTGGAAACTTTGCCTTCAAGGGCCCCCATGCATTCACTGGCTGTGTCATCACCTGGGTCTTTGCACTGGGCGCTGCCGGCCCTCCACTTTTCGGCTGGAGTCGGTGAGTAGAGCTGTGCAAGCCAGCATGGGTACAGAGGGGTACACCAATCAAGGATAGGGTAGTTATGTCATTCTACAGTTGTGTTCAAGAAAATAGCAGTACAACATCAGTAACCTGATGAAGCACTGTTATTAGTAGTGATATTTCGGCATGGCAAATACTTTACTTGTAGTTATAGTAGTGTAATAGAAAAACAACAGACCCAAGTGTCATGACATGCACACTGCTTGTTCTGAGTAATTGATTCATTCATTGAAAGGGGCGTGTTCAAAATAATAGCAGTGTGGAGTTTAATTCGCGAATTCATTAATTCTGTGAAAAAACAGGTCTTCCTTAATTGTCCTATTAAGGAAGAAGTGAAGCAAATGTTTCACACATTGTTATAAAATATATTTCGTTCGGAATTGCTAAGTAAAATGGGCCATTCTAAACATTGTTCAGAGGAACGTCATTTGAGTACAAAGGTGATTGGAGAGGGGAAAACGTATAAAGCTGTGCAGAAAATTATAGAATGCTCAGCTAAAATGAACTCAAATGCTTTACAATGGCAACAAAAACTGAAACAAGCGGAAGAAAACAAGCAGCTACTGTTAAAATGGATCGAAGAATAGTCAGAATGGCAAATATTCAGCCATTCATCAGCTCCAGAAAGATCTAAGATTATCTACAATTACCTGTAAGTGCTGTTTCAGTCAGAAGACGTTTGATCAAAGCTAAGCTATCAGCAAGAAGCCCGTAAAGCACTATTGCTGAAAGAATGGCATTGGCAGAATCGGTTAAAATTTGCCAAGGAACACATCGATTGGCCCAAAGAGAAATGGCGTAACATTCTGGGGACTGATGAGAGTAAAATTGTTCTTTTCGGGTCTAGTGGTCGTCGACAGTACGTCAGACGACCCCCGGATACTGAATTCAAGCCACAGTACACTGTGAAGACAGTGAAGCATGGTGGCGCAAAAATCATGGAATGGGGATGTTTTTCATACCAGGTTGGGTACATATACCAAGGATCATGGATCAGTTTGAATACATCAAAATACTTGAAGAGATTATGTTGCCATATGCCGAAGAGGAAATGCCCATGAAACGGGTGTTTGAACAAGAACGGCCCCAAACACGCAAGTAAGCGAGCAACAACTATGTTCCAGACAAAAAGGATTGAGGTACTGGAGTGGCCAGCTCAATCCCCTGGCCTCAACCCCATTGAAAACTTGTGGGGTGACATTAAAAATGCAGTTTCTGAAGCAAAACCCAAAAATTCACAGGAACTGTGGAATGTAGTTAATTCATCCTGGGCTGTACTACCTTTTTATAAGTGCCAGAAGTTATCAAAAACAATGGTTATGCAAATACATATTATTTCAGTAATTTAAAGTGAAGTTAAATCTTGAAAAATGTCTTCAGTTTATACAGTCTGAAATTGTTTTTCGAAAACTTTTCTTTGCTTCCTGTAAAAGAATAACGCAGGCTTGATGAAATTTGCTAATGGTTTGATTTGGAATTGAATGTGTAATATTGAACTAAAAGCTATTTACACTTTATTCACTTATTTTATCACAACTGTATATGCAGAAAAGCTGCTCCACCAATCACAGACCATTTGTATATAACACATATCTGTATATGGTTTTTCTGCAGTTAAGGCATGAGTATTTTTAACATTTCAGGACAGCAGCAAAGGCTACTGCATAGAACTGTTTTTTCGGCAGCTTAAAAACATAATTGCACTGAAAGCTTTATGTTGCAGTAATGCAGCACACCACTGTAGCACTAAAGTACTATATACAGTAGAATTAGGCACATGCAGTTCCCCTGCATCCAAAATACCATACTACCAAAATACCATAATTAACTTTCATTTTTATTTGTCTTTTGCAGGTACATACCAGAGGGCCTGCAGTGCTCCTGTGGTCCGGACTGGTACACCATAGGCAATAAGTACAATAACGAGTCCTACGTCATGTTCCTCTTTTGTTTCTGCTTTGCTGTTCCCTTCACCATGATAGTGTTCTGCTACGGTCAGCTTCTCTTCACACTAAAATCGGTGAGTATGGACTCACACACAGGCCTGGAAACAGTTAACTGAACTGTTATTGTTTTTCTACACAAACACTATTTGATGACAGAACCCTTTCTCAACATCCTGTTGAAGACCTAGCGCAAAAACTCACCGTGTTCCGAACAGAATGGTTCATAACCTCTCACTGTTCGGAACATAGTGAGCTAACTTGGTGATCGGAACACACCAATTTTACGTTACAGCTGAAACACATTTAAATTTTTTTAATTTTTTTATTCATTACTTTTTAAAAATGCATCTCAAAGAGTGGCTGACCTCCCTGCATTTCCAGTTTCCTGTGCCGGGCGGTGTGATGATGTCATTAAACACTCTGACAGGCTGCCAGGGCACAGGAGCAGTCTGCCTCCACCCAGAAGGCCGAGAGGGAGGTGACTAAGATGGTGGTGGTGATGGTGCTGGGCTTCCTGGTCTGCTGGCTGCCGTACGCCTCCTTCGCCCTGTGGACCGTGCTGCACCGCGGCGAGGCCTTCGACCTGCGCCTGGCCAGCCTCCCCTCCTGCTTCTCCAAGGCCTCTACGGTCTACAACCCCGTCATCTACGTCTTCATGAATAAGCAGGTGGGCTGCAGGGAAGCCTCCAGGGCTGCCACGTGTCTGCAAACAGTCCGCACTGTATTAGGTGTTTATTAGACAAATTTTAAGACCAATTCAGTCTGATTAAGTCTTCTGCTGCTGTAGCCTATCCACTCAGTGGTTTGATGCATTGTGTGTTCTGAGTTGCTCTTCTGCATACCACTGTTGTAATGTGTGGTTATTTGCGTTACTGTCACCTTCACGTCAGCTTCGACCAGTCTGGCCCTTCTCCGTTGACCTCTCTCATTAACAAGGCGTTTCTGCCCGCGGAACTGCTGCTCTCTGGATGTTTCTTTCTTTTTTCACACCATTCTCTGCAAGCTCTAGAGACTGTTGTGGGTGAAAATCCCAGGAGAGCAGCAGTTTCTGAGATATTCAAACCACCCTATCTGGCACCAACAATCATTCCAAGGTCAAAGTCACTTAGATCACAATTCTTCCTCATTTTGACATTTGGCCTGAAAAACATGTGAACCTCTTGAACACATCTGCATGCTTTTATGCATTTAGTTGCTGCCACATGATTGGCTGCATTTGCATTAACAAGCTGCTGTACAGGTTTATCTAATAAAGTGGTCACTGAATGGAAAATGGACATAACTCACTGAATATAACACACTCTATAACTTGTACCAGTCAAATGAAACATTTTGCACTTCACATAGGCTGCACTAGTTATGGAGCACACACCTGTTTTGATACGTTAAAACACTCCACTTCAGAACTATGTGGGGTGTTTCGGCATGCCAAAACATTTTAGTTCACTGCAGAACTTTGGATTGTAGCTAAATTGGTCATCAGTAATTTGGCTTTTGAAAATGTTTTCAACACTTCTTTGTATGAATGATTTGATGCATAACCGTTGGGAACAAGCACCATTCAGGAAGATTGTCCAGTTTTTGACCTTCCTGTTCCTCTCACTCCTCCTCCTGCCTCCAGTTCCGCTCCTGCATGATGAAGCTGATCTTCTGCGGAAAGAACCCGTTCGGGGACGAGGAGGAGACCTCCTCACAGGTTACCCAGGTCTCCTCTGTCTCAGCGAGTCAGGTGTCGCCATCTTAAAGCACCGCTCCCCTCCCTTCGCCATCACGGACCACTGCCTCAACCTCACCTCACAATCTCAGCCCACCCAGTTCCCTCTCCAAATCTCTGCATTTTTAAGACCTTTATGTTGTATATCGGGACCAAGATAATAATGTATAATTTGTTTCGATCACGCCGCTTAGGTAGCAATTATAAAGACTTTGGAGACGTGCGACTTCTATCCCCTCTGCCTAATTACTGTCATGACTCACCAAATCAGAATGTGGTTTCACAGATGAGGTGAATGCCTGGCACAGAACAAGCTGTGACAAGTCTTCTGTTGGCTGGCACAAGTGTTTTTCAACATTTATGCAGAGCTTCTGAATGTTTTCTGAAGCGCATTACATTCTTATGCAACTTACGGTTATTAGGTGTCATCCGGTTCTCTTGTAGGAACCCATCAAGTGAAAGCTGGTATCTAGACGTTAGTGGGACGGAAAGATGGATTACTCTACTCCATTTAGGTTGACAGATGTTTAAAGCTCATGTTTAACCTGGACATAGCTACGTCCTAGTTGGCAACTCTTACTTACTTTTCAGCAAAATGTAGCCAGGTTTTCACCTGAATGCTATGACAGAGTTACAAGTTTTCACCACAAAAACGTTCATTGGGAACCTTCAATTGGAGCGTTCACCAAATTAGGCTTACCAATGAAGAGTGTATTCACGTCCTTCCCCTTTGAGGTACCAAAAAGTGTAAAAATAACACTGGTTTCTAATGGAAAAGGCTCACATGGTTGGTTGCGATTGCAGTACATCAGAATTTGTTAAAACAACATTTCAACCCTTCAAACCCATGAAAGCATTGTTCTTTTGAAAAGATTTTTTTTTTAAAACACAAAGGAAACCTCATGCAGATAGTGGGTTACAGTATATACACCTCATACAGAGTGAATGACTGCATTCTCAAGCAACAAGCTATTTTTGTAACAGTCTTTTAATTCAGTTAAATAGTGGATCAACAGGTTTCATTTAATTTGGCTGTTATTTGTGTGGTGGTTTTCACCTGAAAGTAAACATACTTTATAACTGCAAATAATTTTGCACAAAATAAACATTTCAAATAGGTGCTGTGGATTACTCTAATGTATATTTTAGAAATAGTCTGTGTGATATTCATCAATATGTAACAAATGCATGAAAAAAAATCTAAAAAATAAAAGTTGTTTGAAGTGTGATTTTAGTGATTTCAGTGGCTTTACGACAAATTACTTCTATACACTGCAATGTGTGAAATATCCATTTTCATCCACTGTGGTATTCTGTAACAAACAAATGGCAAACAAAGAATAAACAAACATCATTATGATGTTAATATTACTGTTCAGTGTATACCAAGCAAACATACATAAATCCTTAACTGGGGAAAATGATGAAGGCAAATCCTAACTTTGCAATTAATTCATTTACACTACATTACATTCACTTGGTGGAGAATTTCAGTGTTACTCTGGAAAGCCTATACCAGTTGAGCAAAACACAGGAATACACCCTGGACAGGTCGCCAATCTAACACAGGGCGCACACACACACGCTCACACACACACACACACACACACCATTCACTCACACACTCATACGGTACCTAGTGGCAATTTAGACTCTCCAATTAACCTAACCTGCATGTCATTGGACTGTGGGAGGAAACCCACATGACATGGGGAGAACATGCAAACTGCACACAGAAAGACCTTCTTTTGATGAGGCAACACACCAACACACCCCTGCACTCATCCCTCCTCCCAGCTATTAGCATTTCTCTTTAAAGACTGCATCCAAATGGTAAATGGTAAATGGTTTGCATTTATATAGCGCCTTTATCCAAAGCACTGTACAATTGATACTTCTCATTCACCCATTCATACACACACTCACACTCCGACAGCGATTGGCTGCCATGCAAGGCACCGACCAGCTCGTCAGGAGCATTTGGGGGTTAGGTGTCTTGCTCAGGGACACTTCAACACAGCCCGGGCAGGGGACCGAACCGGCAACCCTCCGACTGCCAGACGACTGCTCTTACTGCCTGAGCCATGTCGCCATGCATCCAAGTGGGCAGAAGCTGCCTTTATGGGTTTCCCTGCTCAATTCTGGAAGTTGTCAGGTTTCATGTTTTCACTATGTTGTATTTCTAAGTGCGTCGCGTTTCCGTGTTTTAGTGTCACCATATCACTTTGTTCATTCGTTTCACCTGCGTTTCACTTCCTGATTGTTTCCCACACCACCATTTCCCTCGTTACCTGTCTTAAATAAACCCCTCGTTTTGTATGTCTCGTAATAAATAGCAGTGCGTGTGAATAAAGTGCAAATATTTTTAAATAGCTTTTAGTTCAATATTTCAAATGCAGTGGAAACATAACACATTCAATTCCAAATCAAAGCATTAGCTAATTTGAATCAAGTCTGCGTTATTCCACGCTCATTGCGAGCCGCGACATCGGCGGTTCGAATCCGACCGTCTGACATTTGTCGCATGTCTTTCCCTTTCTCTCGCTCCCATTCTTCCTGTCTCTCTATACTATACTGTCCAATAAAGCTGAAAAAGGCCTAAAAAATATCTTTAAAAAAAAGAGTCTGCGTTATTCTTTTACAGGCAGCAAAGAAAAGGAATATTAATCTGTGTAAACAAAATGGCAGTGTCGACATTTTCTTCTCTTCAAACTGTAGAAACTGAAGACATTTTTCAAGATTTAACTTTACTTTAAATTACTGAACTAATATTTTTACGCCACTGCAATGATACACCATAGTGAATTACAATATCACTAGATCCCTACACTAAATACAAACAAAAACAAATCTCTATGATACCACTATGGAAATAAAATAATGCATTCTTCTGCCGGAAAAGACTATTCTTCTAAAATTCAATTGCATCATCAGCAGCAATCTCTTCTAAACCGCACAGGAGCAACAGCAACTAAAACCAGCAAAGAAAAACGTAAATTACATTAAAATCACCAATTTCACATTTTGCACAATAAAACACACAAAAAAGAAAGTAAAAACAGAATAAAACACCCAAATTTAAAACATAATCTAGTCTACACCTCAACTATCACCTACTGTACAATAAGCAACAATCTCCAGACAGTAGGGGTGGCTGGATCCATAGCATCGATACTGTGACTTTGTTTTCGGTATCGATCTCTCCCATAAAATATTGATGCAAATAGCTGAAAAGAAGCATTGCATAATAAAGTATCGGTATTGATATCGATGATACCTATGGCCTAGCATTACTTGGTATCGTATAAAACCCAAAATTTGCAGTATTGACCACTCATTACTGCAGGAGTCGAACCAGTGAAGGTACATCATGTTGTTAGCCAGAAAGTTAATCTGGCTAGCCAAATAGCCCACATGTATGGATAATACACATCACAAACCATGTGACCTTGACTCATCTGCTGTGTTGGAGGACAAGCTGCCTATAGAACGCAATGTATTTTTCCGCCAAGCTAATCAGTGAGCTGAAAAATCCCAAGGACCATTTTTACAAAGTCTAAAATCCAAACTAGTGAGCTATGAGGTTCTTTACTAAATCAGCTAAAAAATGTTGTGGCACATGATGACTTGTATATCCTAGCTAACTGGATATATCCTAAGTCTTTTGGATGTAAAGTCATTACGAAGACGAAAAGATTATGATCTCCTTGTGGTCTTCCACTTCGTATTGTAGCTAGTTTGCTAGCTAGATCGCCACTGAAATATCACATCCATAAATGACACCTCGACATGATCACTGAGTTGCAAAATGCCATAGTGTAACTGAAAAATAATGCTGTGTGCATAAAATATGTTTTACTGTGAGTGATTGTGTGATTACACCTGCTGAGTGTAGGTGTAGGCTATAGGACTGGTAGCTAGTTACGTTGTTAGCTTATTTACGTTGTGTCAGCGCTTTTAGGTCTAAGGTTAAAGGGGTAATAAACCCTAAATAGATGAGTGTCTTGTCTCCGTTTTATAGATAACATTAATCGTATTATTATTATTATTATTATTTTTAATCAAACAATTATGATAATGTAAGTAGTCTGGTTAGTTAGTCAGTCTATTTTTCATGGTTATGGATCATAATGTAGTTGACGTGGGATTTAATAATAATAATTTTTCGCTTGTGGTCATTCTTGTCTATGACACTGCCAAACCCCCAACTGACACCGCCACCTTGTATTAGTTCAGAGGATAACATGTATGTCGCCAATATAATCCACCTGGTGAAATCACACTCAGACAGCAGAAATGTGCTCAGCTTTTGTAAGCAAGGTTCTTGTCGATGAACAAGCCAGCTTTGTAAGAAGAGCAATTATAAGTGAACATTTTGTTTTCTCAGAACGTCAAGACCTAAAGACTATCTTTATAAACGCGTCCAATTTAGTCAGGAGGGAATCATTTACCTGCAGCAATTAATAGAAGTGGACATTGCAAAGCAAACCCTGGGACTAAGGGTGAGCCAAGTATTCATTTCATATGAATACTCGTAACGAATATTTCCTCTTTTCCGAATATGAGTGTTGTACGAGTAATTGGATGAATTATCCGTAATATCTGGATTCACGTCCAAGTCGTTATTTTTATTCATGATTGAAATGAATGTTGTCATTATCAAAGCATTCAATTTTTTTTTTACATTGGCTGTACATCAGTGACAAATGTAGCATATATTGAACACTGTTTCATGATAGGCCAGTTCTCCCTGGTTCCTCCCCCTTCAATGAGTAAAACTGACTGCCTGACAGCTATTTTCCTCACTCCTCCCTTGTGCATGTCAAGAGACTGTTGTGTGAACTTTGTGAACTCCGATTGTAGATTAAGGATATAACTACAAATAATGCATTATTTTATGTTGTGCATGGTTTATCAGTTGCCGACAGTTATCATTTGTCAGCAGCGCCATTAATTTCACAAGCAGGCTGTTGGGAGAGATCTGGCAGTAGGCTACTCGAAACTGTTAGCCTACCTCAGCTAGGGCCTTGCATAGTATTTGCAAAACCCGGAAGTAGTCGACTGCAGCCATTTTGTTGACAAAAGAAAAACGTGTACTGACTTAGCCACAGTGATTGAATGGCCACAGTCAAGAAAAGTAAAAGCAAATATAACAGGGACAGCAAAGAAAATATCCATAAAGCCCCAAACATTTCAAAGTATGAATGGTGGCACTTTGAATGGACTACCTGGGTCAGACATATACTACATACTCTGGTCGGGGTTGTTAAAGAAATTAATTGTACTTAAGTACAGAGTTTCAAAGATCATGTTAACAAATACATTTTTAGCTCTTGAAATGGTGAAGTAGTTGAATTGAAATAACGTTAAGCCAGTTTATTGTAACGTTAACCTTAGGTGGCGGTTGGTAGCCTAGCCGGCTACTTTAGGCTGACTGTACTGTAGTGTATGTCAGACATCACCCGTTACAAGGTATGGGGCAGTTTAGTTCTGACATTACTTATTTTGAAACACCAATAATCCATTATTTAGCTAGCTCAGTATTAAAATACTAGATGATGTGCCACATGTTTTAAAACTTGTGAAAAGGCTAACATAAAAATGTATGAACTGCTTAAATTAATAATCTAGAGGGACTTGAGTCTGCGATCTCCTTCCATTACGTGACATGTCTTCTTGTCGCTGAGGCTAGCTAACTGGTTGGTGATATAATTAACAGCACTATACTATTTCAGCTTAGCTTTACAGCTACATACATAGATGTTTTAGCAAGTTAAGAGTCTATCCATGGCATATTAGCTTGTTAGCTAAAACTATCGATATCTGAACTGGTCAGAGCCAAGGTGGCTACAAATGGAATTAAACATTTGACTCTTCAACGTTATAGGCCTATTTCATTGCATTAGGTAGCTGTGTGACAGATAATCAATGGCCAGCTCATCAAAAGGCATTTGTGTACCACGTACAACTGCAAAAACAATCTCTGGCAGTTTGATTGCCAATATAGGCTTACACTGTTGCTGTTTAGCTAACAAGCTGTTGACTATGCAGTGAACACAATCTAGCTTGCCAATTCAGTTACATAGTTATAAAGCTAAGATGAAATTGTGTTAATTATATTGTTAACTAGGTAGCTAGCAAGCTTTGATTTTATTACAAATTGTATTCTTCCAGGCTTCAGACAAGAGATTGAAGACATGGTTCCATAGACTTTCTATTGTAAAAAAAAATATTAAAATTCCCAAAACATCTGAACTACAACAATCATTGTTTTCATAAACTACTACACATAATTACATTTATTGCTGAAAAAAATTGACTGAACTGGTTTTCTTTGGTTGCTAAATCAGCTTGGGTTCTTACATTGAAGTCAATGGGCAAAAATCTCTTTTGCACTCAGCAGCCATAGAGTACTGAGTGTAGTCATTGCCCCCCCCTACGGTTCCGAAATAGATTTTCCCATTCGTTTTTGCGATAAACATTTCAGAAAGTTCCTAGTTTAAGTATTTTAAGCCATGAACTGAACCATCCAACTACCAGATTTATGGGATGCGTAGTTCATTCCCATTAAGTACTGTTAAGTACACAGTCCTTTACCTTTTCATTTTTTCAATTTTCTAAAGATTGATTAGCTTGAGTTTTATAATTGCATGATTCATCTGGTAGCTAGATCAGAGACTATTCAATGTGAGATGGCAAACTAAGGGGGTACTTCCATCATCAATTCTGGTAGAACAGGGAGACTTCGGCCTGCAGAAATTAACTGCCTGTTGCACGTGTGGCTTATTTGTTTGAGTTACATATTCATTGCCAAAGTAATGTTTTGACAAATTCAACTCATCTCCGCAAATATGTTTTAAAAAACGATTTTAACCATGTTGGGCACGTGTTATGGACATATTTTTCATTCTCGGGTGGGTAAACCGTGAGTTTACGGCATTAAAGCAAAGCAATACAGTTATGCATCAAAATATGAACATGCTTTATTTTAAATTTAAATATTAACATCACTGAACTAGGAACTTTCTGTAATGCCTGGTACAAATGAATGGGGAAGTCTCTTCCGGAACCATTGGGATGACTACAACACCTTGGTACTCTATTTAGAATGCCACAGAATCTGATTTTGTGACACTAGAAAATTATGCCACTAACATTATCTGCCTCTAAGCCGGCATTTTGGCAGTGGGAGGTAAGCTGGCAGGCATTGTTTGTTTGACAGAGCAATTGGCTACGGCATTTATGCACGTTGCCTTATTAGCACGTTATTAGCACGTATAACATGTGCTAAAAATAATTATAATGATCAATTTAAACTGATTTATCACCCAGCTCTATCTGTAGCCCATTAAGAAGTACAGTAGACATTTGGGCACCCTTGGTCAAAAAGCCTTTTGTAATTAATATTTGAGTGAACAGAAGTGAACCTGATCTCTAAATCGTACAGTGTTAAACATGATACGATTCTTCAAATTTTAAAGCAAGATTACTTTTTATTTTAGTCTTTTACAGTTTCAAAATAATAAAGGAAAAAGGCCCTGGGAAAAAGTTTAGTTAGTAATTTGTACCTCCTTCTTGTAAACTTGTAAACGCTTCCTGTAGCCAGTAATTCTCACTTTTGGAATGTTTCCCTATTTTTTCCTGGCAGAACACCTCTAACTCAGAAATATTCTGCGGTGAGTGTTCTGGAGCTTGCCATTTTAATACACAGCGTATGAGATCAGTATATTGGACAGATTATTTTCAGAAGCATAGAAATATAGAACGTGAGGAAATATAAAAGGCCACACCCAGAAGAGGCCAGAGGAGTTTTTAAAGCAAAGTATTTTTATTTATTTAACCTTTCTTTTACCAGGAAATAGTCCCATTAAGATTTGCCTCTCTTTTACAAGGGAGTTATATATTTAGCAATATCTGCCCAATGTCATGTGACAAATATTATACTGCTTTGCCACTTCCATATTGAGCCTCCACTGTCAGCTGTCCGAAAGGCCATCTGAAAGGCAGTATTCTCCTGGGCATCTTGGTATACTGTGGGGGGAAAAAAATCTTATTTTGGTAAAAACAATAAAAATAGAAAATACTACAACCCAATTTAATTTTTCTGGCAGGTACTAACAGTAACTACAGTGGTGTACAAAAATGTGGGTACCCCGGGTCAAAGAGCCTTTTACAATTAATATCTACGTGAACTGAAGCAAACCTGACCTGGTAGAAATGGTACAAAGTTAAACTTGACATTTTTCTTCAAATCTTAAAGCAAGATTACTTTTAATTTTACAATTTCAAAATACAAAAAAAATGGGAAACGGCCATGTGCAAAAGTTTGGGAGCCCTGTTAGTTATTGCTTTGTAGCCAGCTAAGAGTCTTTCAATTCTTACTTTTGGAATATTTCCCCATTCTTCCTGTGGCATGTAAGCGTTTGTATTAATGGGTAAGGCATCAATTGTACAGCGCTTTGGATAGTGGCGCTAAATAAATGCCAGCCATTCACCGTTTATATATATTATATATAGTCTATCACAGTATGCCAATGATGCAGCGACGGATGAGCCAGCACCGGTGACTGACAGGCCTATGTCGACCAGTGATGAGCCAGCAGTGGCCAATGAGAGACAGCGTACGAGCCTGGCTACTGACTCCCCTAAGCTGGAAACTCACTCAACTGGACGAGTAACCAAATCTCCTAGATAAGCAACTCACTAGTTTAGACCAGTGTCCCACCTGCCTAGACTACCAAACCACTCTCCTAGACTAGCAACCTACCTTCCTAGGCTGGCTAATCCCTTGGCTGGCAGTGCACTCTTCTAGGCTGCCAACTGACTTGTTGGACTACTGATTTACCATGATGCTGATGATCAACGAGGGGTTTGTGTCCACAGAGATACAGCAGCAGCAGAGCGAGCTCTTCAGGGCTTTCCCCTGCCGAAGGATCTCCGAAAAGCTCTCTTCTTTCCCACTTTTGCGAAAGGCAAATATCGTTAATATCAACTGTTTTTTAGTTGGGCAACTATCTGTTGAAGTATTCACTGTTCTTTACATTTTAAGTTAAGCAATTAAGTTTGCGAAATACCATTGTAAAATAATCATTCAAGGTTCACAGGGCATTTTCTGGATTCCCTTTGATAACACCATTACTGGATTTAACTGGTACCAAATGAATATGAATATATACACAGTGAATTCAAAAGGAAAATATACATTTCACCATTTTCCATCCAGAGCACATTATCTGTGAGAGGGTCTCAGGCTGATGGTCTACTTCCCCATCTCATCTTTATCACCCTGCTGTTCTTCAGATGTCCCTTCCTGGCTCTCTATGGACCCAGTGAAGGCCTCTACTCCAGGCTCCATCATGGCCACTCCAGTGCTGGGGACGGCCTCCTCGACAGGGCAGAGCTGGCTGGAGGCTTCTGCTACTGCCACTGTGATGATGGATGCAGATATGTAATTAAGGTGTTCAGATTACGGGTGCAAAAGCAGCATTTCACCTGTGAAACAAAGCTGAAATGTGTCTGTTACAAGCCCAGTTTCAACCATTACGCTATACTGCTGTCCTATTTATTAAACTGTCATATTCACCCTTAAAAAGCAATTAGATGGCATAATGTTTGGTACCACAGTTGTACTGTGTCTCTGCTTGGTTGTTGCTGTGTACTTAATGTGGATTACACTTCCCTTTTATATAATAAATTAATAGTGTCTCCTGGGTTAAAACTGGGTCATTATTAAATGACTGAAATGAAAATTAAAAACGCTGTGTACAGTACTTACTCCATCCTCCAGCTCTTCCATAATGGTCTCCATTATCTCAGCAAATCGATAACCGTAACTATAACCCTGCAATATGACAAAGGCCAAGAGAAAGCAAGACTAGATTAGTGTAGACTAGGCTATAGTGCAATCAGCCAAGCTATGAACACTTTTTTCCTTTGCCCTTCATTTTGGAGGGATTTGCACTTAACTGTACGTTACATTTGATTCCAAAAACCCATAGGTTACATATAAAAACAAATTAGTACTGTTCACATGAATGATGGGTTTTAAATAACAACATCCATTATGGAAGAATCCTATATGTACACTCAAATTTGCTGCCACAAATTTGCTGCTTGTACAGTTCTGCAACTTCTCTAGAAATGAAAACGTAAGCTATTTGATACACAAAAAATCCATCCTGTCAGACAAAAATTAAGATCTGTGAAGATTAAAGGCCCTTCCACACGAAGGCGGATTTTCCGCACGGAATTTTGCAGATTAACAAACATGTGTTCTAATGAGTCTGCACACCAAAAGGCGAAATTTGCTGCGCGGAAAAAAATATCGGTCCGTTTTTTTTCACCTGGTAAGCGTGATGGTGGGAACTGAAACTCACAGGAGTCAGTAATCTGCCAAAGATTAGCCAATGGCCCCTGAACTAGACGACATTCTTTATGTTCAGAAAAACTGGGATGTCTTCACCAATTACATCAATGATGATGCTGTCCAACAGGACAGTCGATACTACAGTGACTTGCTCTTCAAAAGTGCAGATCTTCAACTCCACATTTCTCTTCAATTCCTTGCTTTATTTCAATTGGCAGGGCTCTCAGTGGGACAAGACACTTGCTCTCAGTGTATACCTTCTGCTGGAGCAGATCCAGTGAAGAAAACTCCCAACACTGACGTAACTGGTGTCGTGTGGCGAGGGTGCGACATGTTTTTGAAGTTGCCAATGTTTCGGGCCAACTTTTTGAAGTATTGATGCTTCCCTTCAAAACGCATACACCACAGGGGTTTGAGAGGGCCAAATTCACAAATAAGCCGGGGGTAATGAATAAGATAGTGTAGTTTTGGGGGGAAGGAACCAGGAAAACCTGCAATTTGAATCTCGAGGAGGGCTAAAACACTTTCACAAATCTTTGAGGACAAAATTAGGTCTCCAATTTTTCTGCACTGCAGGTAAACTTCCCAGTGTACATCACCCCCAGGAACGTAGTTTCCAATGACAAAGGGAAGAATTCTGAAAAGCCACCAATTTTCAGCCGCAGATCCCTGTAACCTCCCTTGTTTTAGAACACTAGTCGAAATCTTCTGAGGGATGTTCCGCCTGTCATGGTACCCAACCTGGAATGCAGCAAGCTCTGTGTTGAGACAGTCAACTGACACAATGTTTGGCTCATGGAAAGATTTGATTACCCTGCTTAGACGAGGGGGACTACTCCCTCAAGAAAATCATGCATCAAATCAGGTGGAAAACTTTTGATGACATCAAAGTATTCAAGTTTGGAAAATGCACACTTGCTCACAACTCCGATATGTGCTCTTTGAAATGTCAGGGATTTCTTTGAGGGCTTGAAGATGGTACTGGTGTGCTGCAGAGGAACGGAGGGTTAGGGGCGGTGTCTACAGAAAGCGTTTTTTGAGCTGCCAGCTCTTCCCAGCGCCACGCCTCGCGTTTTAGCGCTCTCAGCGGCTAGCGTTTTTTGGTGGAGCACTCTGGGCGCCTTGAGTTGAAAATAGTTCAACTTTTGGAGAGGAGCGGCGCTCATCAATGTCACTTTTTTTTGACCGACCAATCATAATCGAGAAGAGGTGGGACCAACAAAGATCAACAGACATGGCGGAGGAGAGGCTGATTCTTGCGGTGTCCGACAACCCGGTCATATACGATCTTACCATGAAGGGCTATCACGATTAAAACAAAGAACAAAGCCTGGAGAGATGTCTCAGACATTTTGGGTGTTTCAGGTGAGAATTATTAATTGTATTCTCTTGTTGGGTTGATGTTAGCTTGCTGTTTACCTTGTAGTTATGCTAGCTAGCTAACGTTAGCTACTAACTGTCAGAGTTTAGCCAACTGTCAGTTTGTATGCTCTTGTTAGGTTGATGTTAGCTTGCTGTTTACCTTGTGTTAGTTATGTGAATTAGTAGCTAGCTAACGTACATAATCTTATATCAACAGCTGACGACTGCAAAAAAAAAAATGGAAATACCTCAGGGACAAATATTTAAAGGAAAGAAAATTAGAGATGGAGAGGAAGAGAAGTGGAGCCATGGCCACCTCACATAAGAAGTGGAAGTACATGGGCATTCTGGGGTTCCTTGAGCCTCACTGTAGGGAGAGGGCCACAACAATGAAGATGAATATTTTATGATGAGTCTGGTGCCCTCTGTTCGGAGGCTTACCAATCAAAAGAAGGCGCAAGTTCGTATGCGTTTTCTACAAGTGCTATATGATGTGGAGTTTAGGGAGATGTAGACACACACACACACATTTTTTTCTTTTCTTTTCTCTATCCTAATATTTCAAATACAAAACATTTTTCACTTGTTTTCATCAGTTTTTACTTTCTTGGCTGCATTGGAACTCACAATCAGTTCAACAATAAAAAATGTATTGCCACACTGTATTTGACCTTTTTTATATGAACACCTGAATTAACTACGCACAAAATAAATAAGTTTAGATATTTTATTTGATTATTATTATCACTAGATGTATAGGGTATGGATGTGTGTAGTAGCTGGTTTGCTGCCGATGGTAAGGAGCAGGGGGGCGGGGAGTTGTAGGGCTCAGAGGATGCTGTCCTGCCAAGGCACTTGACCATCTGGAGAGGAGTAGAAGTAGCTGGTGAAGGTCTCTCTCACTGCAGCTGCTTCTCTGGAGGCGTTGTTGCTGCCGACCCTGGGGATGCTCTGCACTGCACCCTGTGACTCTGCTGGCATGGTTGTAGTGCGGGGGACATCTTCTCCGTCACAATCCCAGTGCAGGAAGTTGTGGAGGATACAGGTGGCCTTCACTACGCACTCCGCAACCTCTGGGGACACTCCAAGAACCTCCACTGGGTGGAAAGAATTCCAAAGGAGCACTCTATCATCCGTCTTGCATAGGATAGCCGATGGTTAAAGATCCTCCTCTCTTTCCCCAGATGTTGGCCAGGGTAGGGCCTCAAGAGGTTCCTCCGAAGAGGAAATGCCTCATCTGCGAGTGTAACCGGGTGCATAAATGTAAGGTTCAACCTAAAGTACGCCCAGTCACACAATATAACAGAGGCCCCCTCTACAGTTTGATAATAACAAGACAGAGACGTGGTCTAAGTTAAATGCAATTACTTTATTAAATCAATTCTGATGCTGGAAGGCAATAATGAGGTTAAGACAAATGCTCATATTCATATAAAAATATATTTATTTTGAACATCAATTTTACCAGAATAAATAGGGATAAAGTAGACTGATGTAAAGGTTAAGGATGGTGGGTGACGATGCTGATGGGATGGGGCATACTGACCTTCAGGGCTCCCAATGTGTAGTTGCAACCCAGTGCTCTCTCACAGCAAGCCTTACTGCAAACAACGTGATACTATATGTGATTCAGGTGCCATTAACACTTACACACTAACATGTGAGGAGGGTACCCCCATTGACTAACCCCGCCACCAATCAGCACCGAGCCCACCATACAACAAGAGACAAGTCCTAAAAGTCCAAGGAATAACCTAACTACAGCCTACCTATACCAGTTGCTTCAATACATGAAAATAAAGAAAATAGAAAAGTACAAGTGCGCCTCTAAGAAGCCACACCAAGAAGACTCCAGGCACGAAGGTGTAATATAGGCTACACACCACGCGCACCTTAGGTCGTCCGGCCAACAACTAGTCTATAGCCGTGCAACACGGGACACTAGCGAACGTGCTCGACAGCAGGCGGGTTCCGCCTGCCTGACAAGCGCAACCAAACGAACTTCAAATAAAACACCGAGGCAAAACAGCAGTGACTGTTGCACCTACAAAGTGAAGAAAGTCACTGTTAATCTGGTATGTTATAATTAAAATCGAATCAGAATATACATACAGCAAAACGGTACATTACCAAACAATCCATGGAATTCTAAGCTGCGCGAGTTCTTACTTCCGTGTTTCGGAGAAGACTCCGCAAACAGACGCATGTTAATAAATGAATTAGAAGAGAATATAACATTACTGTTGATGAATGCCAAGTAATTACAGCTATAGAAATATAGCCCACCTACCGAAATCAGGGGACACAGCTAAATCGCAACGAATTACCCAACAGACAACGGACAGCAAGCTGCAACCAAAGCATTGTGTTAGTCTGCGGTGCTCCTAATGCACGCAATATTATCAGGGGGAAAACAGAATAGATGTTCTCTTACCTCTCGTGGTAAGGCAGGCAGACATGAGGAGAGGACGAGACAGGAAACAGGAAATCAATCAGAGAGATCACAGGAAGAGAAAGGAAAAATATTTAAAAGGTAGGGAGCCAAGAGATTGGTTCAACAGATGAGATCCTGCCGGTGCCACTCCCCCCACCCCAATTACTGCGAGTCTAACTCGCCTTGTCACACAAGGAAGACCATCTTCATACATATTTTGTGCAAAGCTTTTTTTGACCCTAATGGGTTCACCACTTCAAATGATGAAGCTGGTATTCAGATTTAACATGTGCAAATGCTGAATCAAAGACAAAATCTAAATCTTCATGATCTTCAACTTCGTCTGTCGTGAGACAGTATCAGTAACTCGAATACAACCAGACAATACAGCGTCAGATCATAAAAGACAAGTCTAGTCCAATAGTCCAGTAAATGGAAGTAGGACAATGTAACAAGTGTAGAAATTCCTTACCTCAGACACACTGCCAGGCGTTGTTCTGGGTCGATGGGCACCCTGTAATTGGTGAGCTGTCTCCCCAGGTGAGGGGCAAGGATAAGAAGAAGCGCCTCGTACTCCGCCACACTCATCCGAAAATACTGACGGAACCTATCGTTGTAGAGTTTCAGCTCTTGGATGAGCCGATGAAACTCACCCTGCTGTCGCCTCCACTCCAACAAGGGGTGAACCCAATACCCAGCTAACACAGGACGTCGTGGCGACGTCGTCAGGACGTCTGTTATTGGTCGTTATTAGTCGTGATGACGTGGTAGAGCGACGTCGCTGAGACGTGACCATGAAAGTCCCAGATCCGTTCTGGCGACGTCGTTATCGGACCTTGTGGAGACGTATCTGGTATGTACTGGCGACGTCGTGACAACGTCTTATTGTATAAAATCTAGAAAGTCTACATGATTATTTGTTACATACCTTCTTCACTGGAGTTGTATCTGGAATTTGGCACAAGCTTTCTTTTGCCAAGACTTGCACCTGAACTTTCCACAGCAGACCCTTCTTCTGCTTTCTTTGACCATTTCCTGGCCTTATCATAGTCATCTAAGGATCCAAGATAATTTCATGAAATAATGATAGTTGTCAGCTACTTACTTTTTTCTCAGTGTACTTTTAAAATGCTAACCATTCAGTAACACATTTTGGTACCTGTTGTAGCAAACACCCTGACCCTGTGAAGTGTCCAATTCTCTTCATCAGGAAGCTCTCTTCTTTGCACCCTTTTGGATGCTTTTGATGGTGGCCAATAGCTGTACACCCCCTGCATATAGGGAGGTTACAGAAAGATTAACATAAACAAATTACAGTATATTTCAAATACTTTTAAGATGACATAATAAGAGAACACTTTACCTCATTCTCCTTTTTTATCCAGATATCTGGAACCATTTCCACAGTCCCTTCAGCCAGAAACTCAACTATACAATACATGCTGCAGATGACAAGAAAGAAACAATAATAATGTAAGTTAGTAAATATTTAAGTTTCATTGCAAATGGACACACATCATTCAGTCACACCACCTCTTACAGTGGCTATAAAAAGTATTCACCGTTCTAAAGAAGAATTTTTATACTTTCAAAAAAAATCCACAATTTACTTTTCACTATGAGAGAATAAAGTACTTTGTCTAGAACTCAAACAATAACTACCCATTAAGAGGATGTTGAACGTAGAGTAAGGTAGCATCATGTCAGCAGTGAGGGTGGAGAATTAAAGCTGATGCAGCACTGTCATGAATATTGTCTTGTCTCCTTTTACTGTTTTAATTGCTCTTGTCTTCAGATCACGTTTGGGAATCAACCTGGTTACTGAGTGTGCAGTGATGTACTTGTACACACCAACTAGATAGGAGCTGCATGGTTTCTCAAACAATGGGGTAGGCTTGTTGTATACCCTGCAAAGAGTCTTCTCTATCTGTGTCTCCAATCACTGTACAGCAGACTTCCTCTTTAAGGACAAATGCCCTGTCTTTGTCTTGTTTTGACATGTGTTTTTCTTTTGTTGTCAGTTTTTCCATCTTGTACTCCTCCAGTCTCATGGCCACCTGAGCAAGAGGATTCCTCCCTGACCTGACCTTCTTCTTGAGAGTCTGAAGGTAATTCTCAAACATGAAACAACTGCAATTATCCAGACCCTTAAAAGCAGTTGCCATAGTTGCCATGTGCAACAAAGAATGTGTATTGTACACTAGGAACTCCTTCCCATAGAGTGCTCTTCCTTTCACAACAAAGTATTGGAGAAGGTTGTGTGCGTAGGGAGAATGCTCCTTTGCAAGGTCAGGGCAAACTAAGATTGCCAGTGCTACATTTAGTGTCAGGAAGTGTACAAAAACATTTAACAATCCCCTTTAACACAAGTTTCCCTGTGTAAAGCAGAAACTGACGGAACTCAGTAGCCTTCCACCTCTCCAATTCATCCAGACCCCTGGGTTTCCGGGAGAAACAGGACGGTATGCTGTCCTTTAGACTCAGTAGTCTGCTGCTTACTTCATTGGTTTGTTGTGCTGACATTCCAACCCTCCTCTCTCCTTTTGTCCATATTAAGAGCAGCCTTTTCATGACACCAAGACAGGCCTGGTGCATGTAGTCGATCGGGAAACATTGCACCATGTCAATAGGCAGGTTGGTCAGCGGTGTTTTGCCATTGTGGTGTTCTGCCTGTGTCTGGCTTCTGAATGCCTCATCCGTCCTTAACTCCAGGTTGTCTGTCTCCTGGTAAGTGACTCTACCCAGCCACTCCCCCCTTTGTTGACAATGATCACAGCCATAGTAACCCGAGTATTGCTTAATTTTCTTAATCATTGCTCGTGCTGGGGCATCACAAGCAAAGCAAATCAACTGAACCTTGATTGTTGTCTCTCTGTATTCAAGCCCCTGTTCTAAAAGTTGACCCAAATCCCTAACTGTTTCGTTCAAAAAATCTAGATCTGTTGGTCGTCTAGCACCAGATGTTAAGGCTGTGGGGAAAATGCTGACTGGATCCAGTAACACAGCGCAGAGGACAGGCCACATGTTGGTTCTAGAGCTTTTGAACAGAGGAAGCCCATTGACATTGAATGACAGTTTTAGTGTGTTGAGGTGGGCTGTTTGTTCCTGTGGGTACTTATCTAATGTTTCTAACAGTTTCTGCTGCAGTGGAAAGCATACATACTCCATCCCTGATATTTTCTGAGTATCAATCTTTCGGGGGGTTTGTAGCAGAGTACGGGCAGTGGTAGGCAGCTCACTGTGCCCATGATTTTGTAAGAGCTTCAGCAATTTGTCCACTGCGTTGAGTTTGATTTGACACTCATTGGTCCCTGTAGCCAGTTCCTCTGCCAATGACGACACACCCTCATTGACTTCCAAGTCATCTTCAAAGTCTGAGGTATGAGTTGTGTCATTCAAGTGATTAATCATTTCCCACGTGTTCTCTACAGACTGTTCACTAATATCCTCAGAGGGTAAGTCAATGACTTCCTCCATGTCTGAAGGAGAATCATCCGCCATCTCAACTTGTTTCATGGGATGGAACTGGCAGAGGTTGATCATGAGGAACACCTGAAGCTATGCCAATTTCTTTTTAGCAATCTTCTTGCAGACCTGCAAGTCTTAAGATATATTCTAGCTCTCTCCCGTCTTTCCTCACTCATCCTAAGGCAAACACAAAGATGACACAGCAAGTGTGTGTTTTGATATGGCAATAATAACAAATCTCTCCTTTGGACTGAGTAAAACTGTTCTTCCTTTTGCAGTCAATAGTATGTTCACATACTATTACTGGGACTGTAAATACAGATCTCACCAGGGCCCCGACCAAGTCACACATTCTGCCCATCTCATGCACACACACACATACACACACATAGACACAATATAGTGTATACACATATTTACATACCGTCACACACTTTCACATACCTACATACTTTCATATTGTAAATAATGTTGCTTCTTGTATAGACTATCTGTAAATACTGTTGCATATTTTGTAATCAAATCCTGATTCATGTAGTGTCGCTGGGCACAAGGGGATGAAAGCCCCGAAGTAAACTCTTTGCTGCCCCCCATCGCCTAATGTATTCTCTCCTTGCCACTTTTCATTTGTTTTCCATTCTTAAAAGAGATTCACAAAATAAAAATGATCAGCCTATTTGTTTCATTGCATTAATCTAACTCCAAGTGATAATGTGATGTAGGCCATCAGATTGCTTGCTGGGATTAACTGATCTTTGATGGTTAATATTATAATACTTTTATACTAGAGTAATGTTTGACGATTATTGGAATAATGCTTCCAATGATCATCATTGGTTTGGTTCTTCTGCACCTAAATGGAAGCATAAATGCATGCTTAGCTGTAAGCCTATCTAGACTTCCAGCTTAAAATGCTGTTTTCATGGGTAAATTTTGGGACGGAAACAGCTCAGTCATGTGACTTAAAAGTTAGCTACGTCAGAACTGATTGGACTCAGGCGTTTCCATTTCCCAGGATTCACATGTACTGTTTTTAGAATCAGACAAAAACCACCTGAAGAGAGCGGATTCACTTTAATGCGGATAAGAGGAATTTGTGGAAGTGCTAAGTTGTTTATCTCATACAGAAGGGTATGCTTCATGTAGATTAATGATTTTAGTGTCACATTCTCTGTAAAATCGTTGACTAAAATCTAATACGACTTGTTAGTTAACTACGTAGGGACGCTGAAACGGGATCGCCTTCATTTAATTTAATGTGTGAGAGGAAAAGCAGCCTTGAAGAGCCGTATCTGCACCGTCAGTAACGTAAAGCTATCGATGATATATTAACATTTGCACCCAGCTCGCTAGTTAATTCGTTCGAGTAACGCGTTGGATTAAGTTGAATTACCTCAGAGCCAACGGCTAAAGTTTTAGCCATTAGGCTAGCTGAGGTAATTCAAATGGGAAACATGAGACAGCTAACTTTAAAGTGTTCCTACCCGCATTAACAGCAAATACTTACCATTAATAGTATGACTTCATACAAAAATACTCACCTTAAATCGTCTTCAGGGGGAAATTGATGTTGATGGTCAGCCTTTCCTGACGCTATCAGAAATGTACACAATATATATACAAAAACCTGCTATTCATGGGTACCAAAGACGTCACTTCCGGAATGCCCGCCACCATATTTGTGTCCAACGGACACTTTTCGACCGTCATGGCAGCGAATACAGCGCATCTAAGCGAGACAGAAAGAAAGCGATATTTGGAAAAAACGGCGATTATTGGTTGTGATCCTTATTTATTACCTTTAACTTTATTTTGTCCCTTAAAATCTGCGAAGCGTCTGCCCCAACTTACTTTCCCCGACATTACATTTATCTGATACATAATCCATCCCCATACACCGGAGACAGCCTTAAGGCTTTCAAGAGTACGGATGCCTATCAATACTCAGTTGCAGGATGGGTCAACGACACCAATATATGGCATCTGGAAACAAAAAACATATTTGTGATCACAGGACATGTAAGTATTTGTATTTTATTTATTTATCCAGAAAGGTCCCATTGAGATACGAGATCTCACATGCACACAGTTACACACATTCACACATATGGTCATTTTAGAGTCACCAATTAACCTAAGTAATTCAACAACAATCATCAACCGTGTTATTTTGGTGGTGGTTAAGTCTAGAGTGATAGTGATTGCTTTGGCTTTGTGCGTTTCATTTACATGTGGCTATTAACGTTAGACTTTACACAGTTCTCGGTCGCTCTGATCAGAAATGCAGGGCAACCAGCTGCGGGTCTGAAACTAGGCATAGCCTAGTCTACTACGTAATTGCGCCTCCTTGAGTTTGTTTAAAATAATGACATCGCTCCCATTATTTAACCAAGTAACATTGTCAACAAAATGTGGAACAATATTTTTTATCTTGTGACTAACTGGCTGACCACTAACATCCCTAAATTATAATAAAGTGCTGCATTTTTCACTTAACAGGTCAATCATTCCCAGGCTCTGAACACAAAAGCAACATGTCCATGGATAGTGGTGCAGGAGATCGGGACAGTGGTGATGGCACATTGCACATGTATGGCAGGGTTGGGAGAGGTGTGTTCCCATGCTGCGGCACTGATGTTCACAGTTTTGGCTGCTGTTGACAAGAGAGAAGGACAGACATGCACCGAGAAGCCATGCGCATGGACAAAGCCTAGCATGAAAAAGTTAAATATGATAAGCTGTCTAACATATTTGCTAAGCAAGAGCAAGAAACTCAAGACCATTTGCAGCACATGAGACCATCCGCTGATGAGTTCAAGTTCTTCTGTGAACAGCTCCACCAAAGCGAAGACCAAGAGGCAAAGCCCAAGAAAAGTGCGATCCTGTCAGTCATCGAAGGCCATTCCCTCAGATACATGCCCAAGACTGTACAGTTGGATCTGCCAACACCTCTGATCACTCTGTATGCAAGCACCAGGCTTGAAATGGATTTGCCTGCACTGCTGGAGGAGGGTGCTAAGATCTTTGAGAAGCTGCATCTCACACCAGAGCAGGTAATAAATGAGAATGGCTCTCGTTAAAACAAATGTCTTGTTAAAACAAGTGCCAAGAATGTCACAATTCCAATATATAAACATCACAGAGTTCATTAAGAATTGCTTCATTTGTGAGAATTACAGCTCTTTTGATAGTTAAAATTCTTTTTTGAGTGTTTGTTAGTTGAAGAGAAGACCAGGGAACAGAGAAAGTCTAAAGTGTGGTTTGATCAGAGAGCAGGAAGAGTTACTGCATCATCGTTCCATGAGGCAGCCAGGACAGAGAAATCACCATCTCTGATTAAGAGAGTTTGCTATCCTCGCTCCTCTCAGTTTTCGACTGAAGCGTCCAGGTAATATAAAAGTTCAGGAAGCAGGAAAAAAAATGCCTTTTTGTTCACTACTTCATCATGAATAATACAATTGATAACTGGTTAACATTCTAATTACAGTATGTAGTCTGGAGTTCTCCAAAATGTTCAAAATAACATGGCCAGATGGGGTCTAGAAAACAAGGACACTGCCAGAGAGTCGTACCTGATGGCGATGCAAGATCTCCATGCAGACCTCAACGTTGCAGCATCAGGGCTGCTTATTAACCCAGAGCTGCCATGGATTGGTGCATCACCCGATGGTGTGGTGACCTGTGCTTGCCATGAGCGTGGCGTGTTAGAAATTAAGTGTCCTTTCAGTGCAAAAGACCGCACTCTACGTGAATGTGTCAAAGACTCACGGTTCTGCCTGACTGTCACTGAGGAAGATGTGATGAGCCTAAAGCTAGATCACAGTTACATGTATCAAGTGCAGGCTCAAATGCGTGTAGCAGAGGTAACGTACTGTGATTTTGTGGTGTGGACACCTCAAGAACTTTTTATACAGCGTATCCTGTTTGATGGCACATTTTTTGATGATGCGTATTTGAAGGTGGTTGACTTCATTAGAACAGGGATACTACCAGAGCTGTTGGGTAAATGGTTTACTGTGCCACGCCTCTCAGCCACTGCAACCTCTGAGAAGTCACCTGAGGGATGTTACTGTGGTAAGCCTACTGGTAACACAGACGTCCTCTCTTGCACATCTGAGCAATGCAAGCGAAAACACTTCCACAAGTCTTGTCTGAAGCTGAGCAGGGTACCAAAGACTTGGAAATGTTTAGAGTGCAAGAAGCAAACAAACTAGAGAAACTAAAGAAATAAAATTGTCCTTTTTTTCCCAATTAATCAGTATTTAATATTATTGTACATTTCTTAATATGACACATTTAGATGTTCACTTGTTCATAAAACACAAACTAAAAACCAATACACATTTTGTCTGTCATTTTCATAACTGTTCCTAAGCAACTACTGTGTCTATTCTGTGGGGACCACAGATGGGCAAATATTACAGAGAGCACAGCAAACTGTTACCATCTTGTCAAGGGAGGTCGGTTGTCCTTGAGCGGCTGCTTGGCAGAGAGACAGCGGGATAGTTGTCTGGAGGATGGTGTATTTGTTCCTGACCAGGCCGATGACTCTTTCCACATGGATCCTGACGGCAGCAAGTCCCCTTGTTGCCTCTAGTTCCAGTGGATGCAGTTGCTGCTTGCCTTTGGTGAATGATGGTATTTTCAACTGTGCACAATACAGGCCTACCGTATCTTTGACAGTGAAGCCTCTATCTGCAAGAATGACATCTCCTGGTGATAATTTCTCAAGATATCCACAGTTTTCTGTGATGTGCTTGTCGCTTGTTCGTCCACCCCAGCCGTTTGACACAAAGGATATAACACCTTGTGGTGTTATTGAAAGCAAATATTTTACAGTGTTGTGATGCTTGTACTGAGAGTATGTCTGTGCACGAGCTCTCAAGTTCTTTGGCTTCTCTATGAATATTTCAAAACAGTCAATGATAGAAGTGCAGTTGCTAAAGTTATCCTGAAACACAGGGGCAGACTGATCTGAATTTGTTCTTTTGATGGCCAAAATATAAGTGATGACAATCTAACATACATGACATCTAATGTATTATTAAATATTCTGACAACACTTGTCTTAGACATATGAAAAAAACAAAAAAATACAAAAAAAAATAAAGGTAAATTAAGATTCAATCTCATCAGGGTGAACACAAAGCTATGAAAGGGTGTCAGTCTTGGACTAGCTTTCAGAAATCCTGACAGGAAAGTAAAGAGAACCATTAATTTAGCATAGCTTGGAAGGCCTGTGAGTTCCTGTACCATGTCATCATTTCCTTTAAAGGTCTCTTCATTCAAAGACAGCTCATCAACTTTTTCCTTTAGATGATGAACCTCTGCTCTAAGTCGTGCACACTCATTTGTCAATGCCACAACTGTAGCTTGGCAGGCTGCATTCGAGCATGGTCTCAGGATGCCTGGGCTATGAATGGCTTGGGAGTAATTGTGCTCATCCTTCATGCATTCTGCCCGTACTTTACATTTTAGTCATTTGGCAGACGCTTTTAATCCAAAGCGACTTACAAGTGCATAGGTTCTACCACAAGTCAAAGTATCACATCCAGAACTAGGAAAATACACCTGGACTGCTGTTCTAAACATATAGTCGTCATCATAAGTGCAATTTTTTTTTAGTTTTTTTTTTTTGGGGGGGGGGGTGGGGTTAGACAGGGATGGGGTATCAGAAGGGGGGGGCGGGGTAAATCAGGAGGGAGGACTAAGGTAGAGTTTGAAGAGCTGTGTTTTGAGTCTGCGTCGAAATAGGGGGAGGGATTCTGCTGTCCTGACAGCGGTAGGCAAGTCATTCCACCACTGAGGAACCAGAACGGAAAACAGGCGTGAACGTGCAGCTCGACCACCAGGTGCCCGTAGAGAGGGAACCGTAAGGCGACCAGAGCTGGCAGACCGGAGTGGTCTAGCTGGGGAGTAGGGAGTGATCAGGGATTGTATGTAATGTGGGGCAGTCCCCTTAGCAGCCTGAAATGCCAACACTAGGGCCTTGAATCGGATGCGTGCGGCAATAGGAAGCCAGTGGAGGCCAATGAGAAGCGGGGTGACATGAGCCGACCTGGGCTGCAGCATTCTGGACCAGCTGGAAGGGCTTGATGGCGCACGCTGGGAGACTGGCTAGGAGGGAGTTGCAGTAATCCAGGCGGGAAATGACGAGCGCCTGGACTAGGAGCTGGATGGCTTTCTCCGTCAGGAGATGACGGATGCGGCGTATATTATACAGAAAGAACCTGCAGGTTCTGGCAGTGGAGGATACTTGTGGAGCCAGGGAGAGGCAGTTATCAAGAGTCACCCCAAGATTCTTTGCCGTACGGGAGGAGGAAACTACAAAGTCCTCCACAGTCAGTGAGAGGTCGATTGACGGAGAGGACTTAGCAGGGATGTAGAGAAGCTCAGTTTTGGCAAGGTTGAGCTTCAGGTGATGGGAAGTCATCCACGCAGAGATATCAGCCAAGCAGGCAGAGATCTGTGTGGTGATTTGGGTGTCGGGGGGGAAGGAAATGAAGAGTTGGGTGTCATCAGCGTAGGAGTGATAAGAGAAGCCGTGGGAAGAGATAACAGAACCAAGGGACATGGTGTATAGCGAGAAGAGGAGAGGCCCAAGAACCGAGCCCTGCGGGACTTCAGTTCATAGGGGTTGAGGGTCGGAGAGTGCGCCCCTCCAAGTCACCTGGTAGGAGCGACCAGAGAGGTAGGAGGAAAACCAAGCGAGTGCAGAACCTGTGACACCCATCCCAGACAGCGATGAGAGCAGAATCTCATAGTTGACTGTATCGTACTTCCATAGTGTTGTCATGCTCGGAGTCATCGCTGGTGCTAGTTGGGGCCACAGACTCATGCTCAGTGTCATCGCTGCTCCGGCCAAAGTCTCAGTCCTTTTGCGTTTCATCTGCTGGGTATGCTCAAACCTACTGCTGGCATAGATGTTTTTCTGTTGCTGTCCAGCTGATGTGTGTGCAAACAGGCTTGGTACATAATCAGGGCTCATGGGGTTGTCATTTTTTCTTCCTAAGCAGACAGAGTGGCAAAAATGGTAGAATATTAAATGTGTGCATACTATCAAGATATTGACCAACCTGAGCAAGGTAATTTCCCTTTCATCTTTTTCTCTCATATTCACATATATACTGCAGGTAAGTACAGTCTATTTAATTAAGTGCAGAGGTAAGTAAGGGTAGGTTTACAACTATTGGGTTTAATAACAGTTTTGTTTTTAACAAATATTAGTGTAATAAATCTAACCATTACTTTTTTCCACATAGGGCCGTGGACAGGTAGGTACAAGCATTCAGTTGTATTTTTACAACTTTGGTGAGGATGATTCATTAACCACAGGACCCTAACATGGGTACAGTGTAAATAATGTAGGTCCCAATTAGTTGTAAATGTGAGACTGACATGACATTGCAAACGTTAATTATATGGCAACTGAAGTTAACCATGTTTACATTTTTTGTAAGCGTTTTCCTGGCAAAGGGAGCTAAAAGATAAAAATAATAATTAGCTAAGTTGAGGGCAAACGTAGCTAAATTTACCGGAGACAAAGTGTTGACTGCACAATCTGGAGTTAGACGTTGGTCCCTTCTGATTGAAGCCAACCATTTATTTCGCCGATCTAACTCCTTTGGGATCGATTAGAATTGTAGTCCGGGGTTTCTCTGACGACTGTTGTCACAGCCAACAGCACAACATATCCCGGGCATATTTGATCAACTTTATCGTGGATCTTCCTTCGTCTTCTCTGGTCGTTTTGGTTGTGGCGCGCAGCTGAGACCGGACACAAAGATGGCGGCGGTAAAACACAGTGATGTCACATGGTACCCATGAATAAGACTACAATAAAAAACACTATCAACACTAAAACTATTGCAATACTAAATATACAAAACACTAACACTATAATAACGTTAACCACTATACTAAGCTACGCTATAAAATACAAAAACCTATACTAAAACACTAAATGTAACAACTTACTTACTGTATTAAAAACTACTACACTATATAATATATTAAACTACTAAATACTACTATAAAACTAATATTAATAACACTTAAAATGCTTCGCTAATTTCTCTCACTGAAAACCACCAACTGCCAAGAATAACTTATTCGCATTATTTGAATAAGATGTAGCTTACGTCGTCACAACGTCGTCAGAAGGTCATGTCACCCGTGACCAATATATCACCTTACTGCGACGTCGTGACGACATCCTGTGTTAGCTGGGGTGTCATGCAAAAACGACACACTCTACCACTGCTGAAAGAACAGGTGAAGCCTGTCAAAGAATGGGCTGAAAGATTGTCAGCTGCTACAGTGGTGAGAACAACCCGGACACTGACTGTGTTGTCATTGAATTGAAAGTTTAGACCTTGTGAAAACAATGACTTAAGCTCATCAATAAGTGGTTGGAGAACCTGGGTGTAATTGTACTGTTTCAATAGTTTATGTCTGACAAGGATGCACAAATGGATGTTACTAAGCTTGGACCTGTACTTCTGCTCAGTGTTTCCAATATTAAAATAAAATGCAGATATTTTGTGCAAAGCTTTTTTTGACCCTAATGGGTTCACCACTTCAAATGATGAAGCTGGTATTCAGATTTAACATGTGCAAATGCTGAATCAAAGACAAAATCTAAATCTTCATGATCTTCAACTTCGTCTGTCGTGAGACAGTATCAGTAACTCGAATACAACCAGACAATACAGTGTCAGATCATAAAAGACAAGTCTAGTCCAATAGTCCAGTAAATGGAAGTAGGCCAATGTAACATTTTCAACCGAAGTGTAGAAATTCCTTACCTCAGACACACTGCCAGGCGTTGTTCTGGGTCGATGGGCACCCTGTAATTGGTGAGCTGTCTCCTCAGGTGAGGGGCAAGGATAAGAAGAAGCGCCTCGTACTCCGCCACACTCATCCGAAAATACTGACGGAATCGATCGTTGTAGAGTTTCAGCTCTTGGATGAGCCGATGAAACTCACCCTGCTGTCGCCTCCGCTCCAACAAGGGGTGAACCCAATACTTTCTTTTTTTGTTATCTTCATCACTTGATGACACTAATGACACTCTCGCGACTGACAGTCACGGCACGAAAGCAGCGCGAAATAGAACGCGAAATATTTAAAAAATCTCACCGCACCTGGTGTGGACACCTTGTGTGCGGAATTTTCGCATTCGCTTTTTTCCCCGCATTTCCGCACCGCAATCTGAATCCTGTTTGGTGTGAAAGGGCCTCATTAGTAAAGATGTCGTCAAGTGATGAAGATCTCATAGTGATTGATATGTTAGTGAATAACAAAAAAAGAAAGTATTGGGTTCACCCCTTGTTGGAGCGGAGGCGACAGCAGGGTGAGTTTCATCAGCTCATCCAAGTTGATGACGCTAACTACTGATGCCTGTATGTATGCCTGTATACTACAATCGCCGAAACATAGCTAGCTTGGTAGCCTCTAGGCTACTTCTGACCATAGACAGTCTGACACTACCTCAGCAGGCGATTGGCTAATATTCACTATGTTTACACGTTGTTAGGCAACCATTACCACTTTTCCGGAGTCGTCAAGCTATCCCAGCCCATATATTGTCCTTCAGCTCGGTGTCGATATAATCTTGCCAACTTTTGTCGTATAAAGGTCGGGTATTGGCTGACAAGGTTTATTAATTGCTCACCCATTTTTGCCAGGTTTTTACCCCTCTGCTTTGCGTTCTATTATGTCATAGTAGAACACAATTAAATCCGTATCTGATTGGTCAGGCACATTTTTCCGCATGCAAAATTCCGCATCAAAACGGACTAATCCGAAATTTCGCCTTTTGGTATGCACAGACTCATTAGAACACGTGTTTGTTAATCGCGCGGAAAATCCGCCTTGGTGTGGAAGGGCCATAAGATTGGATTTTTTTACCATTCCTCCATTCCTTATATATAATAACTTCATAAAAACTTGCAAAATAAATACCCTTGGATTCTGCCATGAATCCCTTCGCGCTGGGTTTCAGTATTCATTTTGCCTTGATATGGATCCTTATTGAAGCTCTTTGTTTGAAATACTCGCCTGAATACTCACCAAAGCAGGACAATTTTATTTTATTTTTATTTTTTCATTTAAATTTAATTTTGAAATGCACTCTAAAGGGCATCTACTGTGACGTCACACCCTGAGCTCGATTTTGAAAATAAGTACTCTGGAAATTACGTAGAGCTCAGAATCTTCCTTCACTGGTGGTCCGTCACTGAGTAATTCAAACCAATCATTCAGGAGTTTCAAATGTTTTCAAATAAAATGGGACCTAATAGTAATTTAGCAATTGGCATGAATTCCATCAAACTTGGTTTCAATACCTATATTGCGTAGCTATCCTTATTAAAACCTCATGTTCAAACTCACTACAACATTTTAATGAGGATAGTTTCTTCCAACTTTCGTTTTATTTATTGAGTTCTGAAATGCACTGAAAGGCTGTGACACCACAAATGTAAGCTCGAATGTAATAATAAACAATGGCAAAATTTTAAGAGCTCAGAATTTACCGTCACCGGTGGCTATTTCCGTAAAACGGTACATGGCAACGCAAAGCTGAATATAATCGTGCACAAGCAGGTTGTAAAAATCTTGGGTTTTTCATTGCAGTAGTTTCATATTTATGTAGGCTATGTATAGCATAAATATGAATACCACCGGATTATAAATTTTATTTTCCAACCACAATAAATATTGGCCTAGCCTATTTATTAAGCTACATATATCGCTTGGTTATGCACCCATTGTTTACACAATGAGCTGAACAAATACCAGCCAGATAGTAAGCCTTCCATTCAGCCTTCCATTCAGCAACATCGTCTCAAAAGCCTCAGCAGGAAAAAGCGAAAGCTGAATAGCAATGTTGGTATTTATTTATTTGCGCGGCCTGTGAACTGATTTTAAAAAAACAAACATTTTTTATCTATTGTCCAGACGTGGAATATGGAGGACGCTTTGTGACATATTAATAAATAAATCCTTCATTAAATCCATCAATATATACTTCAATATATCCTTCAATAAATAAATCCATCAATAAATACTTCAATATATCCATCAATAAATCCATCAATAAATAAATCCATAAATAAATCCATCAATATATACGGAAATAAATACATTTATTTATCTATTTTCTATTTATCTATGTAGAAACACTGCTGTAATTCTCGATTGAATCTACATTTGCCTGAATCACATTCATATAATGATCTTATAATCAAGATATTCATATGATGTTGCATCCATATCTTAGTATTGTGTGTTACTTTTTGTTTATCTTCTTCTGATGGTGAGGATGGTTTGATGAAGCTAGTAAATTTATGTACTTCATCATCCCAGGTGGAAAAGTTTTGTTTTGTATTTCTCCATTATATTAAAATGATGCATAGCCTGCATAAGTTTTAGCTGTGCCCTTCACTATTTCCTGTTGTTCATTTTGTTCTCAATATACTTCCCTAATTGTTTAAAAGAGTCCTCATTATTGAATGTCTGCAGTTAAAATTTTGCTTTCGATTTTCGCTTTCCGCTTTCATTTTCCCTTGTTTTTCAGAACTAAGGACTAGGGGTGAGTGAGTATTGCATTACTCGTATCTGTTTCCGTATCCGTTGAACCAATTAAATAATTTGTCACTCGTACTTGGAAGTGGTGTCGTTTAAACTGTCCCCCGTACTACATCGTGATTTGCAGTACATTGACAGCAAGACTTTCACCTGAAGCACAACAACTTCAGTTTTGCACTCTTATGTAGGTAAATCTCTATTATGTTAAATCTTTATCTGGTTAATCTTAATTAACATTCATTAAAAACCGTCTATATAAAATGATGTGTGTATGTGCATTAACAATTTTACAAAGAACACTTTTGGCTGAGAAGCTGTCAAGTATTGTAGTACGTAAATGAAGAGGCTGTGTAATACTAGTCCATTACTTTACTGAGGAACATCGTGAACAATGCGTACGCATTGGAACTTCTCTTCTTCTCCTCATTTGTATATATGACTGTATGGTAAGGGAGTAAAACGTCACAAGGCTAAACGTGACTACGCCACCCCTGATTGTAATGGGTAAGGGAGCCCAGCTAGATACAGCATAAGAAGCAACACTTAATATAAAAGATAAAGCTTTTATTTTCATTTACCCATAAAAAGTAGCTTGTTTGGGCATCACACTCCAGCACATCGACCACGCTACTGGCCCTTGGTAGTAGTAGTAGTCTTCCCACCAAATAGTTAGTTAATGAATAAATACACAAAAGAAAAATACAACAATGCAGAGATATATGCACCCCTTGATGCTATGTCTCAGATGGGCCCCAGTACATACTTTAACCATGTGGCTAGGCTAGGCCCTTAGGGGTTGAGTCACACCAAACAGTTCAGAGTAGGATACAATAGGCCTTAACCCATGTGATGCACAGCACAACCTGTGATCACTACACACTGTTCACAAAGAAATACACAATTTCAACAGCCAACAATAGTCACTGCACCGCACCCAAAAGCTACTCTGAAATAATAGGGGTGGAATTAGTAGCCCAAGGGCCAATCTACCAGCCAGAATGGTCTAAGTTCTCCAGGGCCCAAAAACCCGGGCACAACAGTAGATGTCTGATATGGGCATACACCTAAAAGGACAATGAACCAAATAAAGAAAATACACACTTAAATCACAATACACCAAATGTAAACCAAGGCCAGCAAAAGGTGAGAAATCAATAAACAACCACTATGGTGGCTCAACTCATTTCTAAACTAATATTGGAGGTAAAAGAAACAGTGGCCATACAGCACTCCAAGCGAATTGGCCTACAGAGCAAAATAACAATAAATGGCAAACAATTTAAAAGTACGTCGTCATTACATGAATGGTACCGTCCATATACAAAGAAGGACAATAAATACCAAACATTACAAATATACATCAGTAAGTTAATCATACAGTCAGTATGCAGAACTAACACTCAGGCACTGGAGAAAAGCTTAGTCGAAGATTAACAAAGCTACGTTTACAAAACACTAGAGAATCTATTGTAAAACGTACCCTTTCCTGATTCAGCAGCGGAACTTGATTATTGCCGATAGTTGCGTCTTAACTTCGGCCCGACAATAAACACACACTGGGACATAAAGTGTTCAGATTAAAACAGCGTATAATTTAAAATATAGAAGTACGTGAATTAATTTAGCATACCGATTTAAATCCTTTAGAGGATCAGACACGCCAAACAATCTCCTACAGCCCAGCCACGAGGATGCAAAGAAAGAGACAAGAAAGAGGCGGGTGTACCTGTCCTATATTCAATGCCCTCCCTAACTCTATCAGTGGTGCTGATGGATGTCAATCACTTCCTGGCGAACAGGTAAATATTTGACTGGGTAGACAACGGGAGCGAGAAAGGAGATGACACCCAAGTGCGCCTTGTGCACTAGAAATTATAAATATTTGCGTGATCATTATTATGCGCACTGGAGGAGAATATAAATATTTGCGTAATCGTTAATACATGCACCTCACTACATATACATTACTATAGTAATCAGAATCACAATAGCCTGACACCTAGTGGCATAGAATACAACAGAAGCCTTTCTGTTTGTATCAGAACCACTATCCGCGTTGCCGTCAGACTCGTCTCTTTAAAAACACACCCACATCTAAAGCGCTATTTAGCACCACATTAAAAACACTTCAGAAGCACTATACTCTACAGCAACACATCCATCACAGTTTGTTACATAAATAAAATAATGCAGATAAAAATCACTCGTATAACATACCGTACATCACTTGTGTGACCAGCGACCACACACTGAGGAAATGGAGGCAATACACCTCATTCAATACACTGTATCCTATCGGTACATATCGCAGTAAGTAACTTTGAAACTAAACTGGCTATCCATCACCCACACTACTGTCCTGTCAGCCTAAACTAGCTGGCTAGGCTACCAACCAATACACAGGCTTATTTAAATTTAGCTACTTCACCATTTTAGGAGCTAAAAATGTATTCATTGACATGGGCTGCGTTTCGCGAAGCCTTCTTAACGCCACGTTATTCGTAAGTTGTACCTTAACGTTTCAGCATGTTTCTCGAAACGTTCTTAGCTAATTATACCTTCTGTAAGTGATACTTTTGTAAGGTTGATCTGGACCACTCTTAGATATACCATATCGATGTTGTCAGCTCACTCCGCTAGTGGCCACCCCTGGAATTAAGGATTTTCAGCTATTCTCACACATTAAAGTGTGTCCAGACGACTTCAGATAACAGGTAATCTGAACAGGAAAAATTGGTAGGACATAACTAGCAAGCTCACTAAATAGCTAGCTACATTAACATTACAGCAATCTAGAAAATCTACTGCAAGGAACATCACCTCAAACAACTTCAACAAACAAATCAAGCCGATGGCAATCGACCACAGGTGTCACAGCACAATCCCAGTGACTAGCTAGCTGGCTAGTTAACACGTTCAAAAGTGAATAACTAAATAAGAAGAATCACCACCAGAAAAAGCAAAATGTACTAAATGTACTACCTTACCTGTAGCTAAAAAATGTCCACAAAATCATGACTTTTTCATCATTTATGTCTAAAGTTAGCTCTGTACCGTGGCTTGTTTGAAGCATGTGGCTGTGTGTTTATCTGATCACGGATAATGAATCCACTTACTTGTACAACATTCGTATTCAGAAAAAAGTCAGTACTCGTTACAAGTACTCATATGAAACGAATACTCGGCTTACACCTACTCACCCATACTTTTCCACCCGAAATACCCACCTGTCAGTCACATTATATTTATGTAAAAACAGAGGAAATAAAGAAACCGAGAAATCGGTCCATTTTCAAATTTTGAAAGCAAGCCATGAAGTTGTTGCAAGCCAGGAGCAAATCGTGTTTTATGTGATCCTTGTGAGCTAGCGATTGTGCTGAAGGTCCTATAATGTCATCATCTGAATCGTGGCTTTCTCCACCTTAACATACGAAATGGGAATAATCCCTCTTCAGTGGTTCATACAAATAACAAAAAACCCCCCACAATTCTCTGCATAATCTTGCGTATATACTCCACTGTGTTTACATTGGATTTAGTGGTTTCTGGCTTGAGCTGTCAACGACTTAACGTCACAGGTCTTTCAGCAATATGTTTGCTCACTGAAATGTTGCAGGACCGTCATAGTCCTATAAAATAAATAAAATATGTTGTTATGCGTGACTTATTTTAGCTTACGAGAATGGGAAAAGTTATTTTTGTGATATATTGAACAGATTGCTTGTTTTGGGTACAGGTACCCTTTCAGGGGTGGGAATGTCCTTAAAGATGGCCGAGCTCCATCAGTTTCCAGGTCAGCAGCAAGGAAAGGAAAAAAGTGGAGAAAAATTATGGATTGGAGCCCAGCTTCTGTTTCTAAAACTTATTAACAAATATTTAATATTGTTAAAACCAAATGTAAGTTTTATTTTATTTTATTCAACGAGGTGAGTCCCATTGAGATGGTTATGGCTTTCAAACAGCTCTGGTCAAGTTATAAATTGATTGCGTTCAGTAAACTATTGTTTACTATAGTTGCATGGACCTGTTTGACCATGAAAAATGACAGCTTTTCCTATAATTTGTTGAACATGTTGTTGCCACTTAACAATTTCGGTGTGGATTTTGATGTACAAAAATGATGTACTTCCAAGCAGATTTTCCGCCATATTTGACAGTAGGTATGTGGTGCTTCTCCTTGTTTGCATTCCTCTGTTGACGGTGTGTACACGTTCTATTTTGGTCTCATCTGACCACAGCACTCCCTTCCAGTCATAATTCCAATGAGGTTTGGCAAGCTCCAGATTTGTTTTTGCATATCTTTATTGCCCTGGCCTACTGTCAGATACCTCCCGTTTCCTTGATATTTAAATCAAACGCAAGAGTGCGGACAATGGTGGATCGAATCCTTGTTATTATTATTATTATTATCAAATGGATTCTTTAATTATAGTCACACCTCGCGGCCTGTAGCGTAGTGGTTAAGGTAAATGACTGGGACACGCAAGGTCGGTGGTTCTAATCCCGGTATAGCCACAATAAGATCTGCGCAGCCGTTGGGCCCTTGAGCAAGGCCCTTAACCCTGCATTGCTCCAGGGGAGGATTGTCTCCTGCTTAGTCTAATCAAGTGTATGTTGCTCTGGATAAGAGCGTCTGCCAAATGCCAATAATGTAATGTAATGTAACCTCAGATGTTACATTTCATTTCATTTTATACATAGTATACTTAAACCTCTTTATATTTTTGTTAATCATTTTTTATTAAAAATTTGTATTAAAAATAAATGGATAGATAGATACTTTTCACTGCATCCGTGCATCATTCCATGTGAGTATATACACAACTGAGTATACAGGACAGGAAGATGTGTAATACATCATGCATTCATCCCTCTTAACTGTGATATTCATCTTATTACTTAATCACACCACTCAAAATCTGACATACAGCTGACTGTATTTGTCACTAAATTTCTAAATTGTCTAAATTTAAAGTCACGCAAAGGCCCATGAACTACTGTAGAGACTGCATATGTTGTCAGATTCTGTACCCCCCTTCCTGAAGCAACAGTAAAAGACACACAATAGAGGGATTTGAAAAACAGCAGTGATACAATGGCAAGTTATGTGAAACGAATGTCTAACTAGAACAAGGCATCTTTACTGCTCTCAGATGCTACCAGACAGTTTGTGGTGGTTCTGTTCTGCCGGTTGCACAGCGGAGGGTAACTTCAAAAGCATTCTCTATAGGAGAGCCACTGGGGACTGCATGTCTGGTAGACTGAATTTCACTCCTCCCACACTCTGACACACAAATGGATTTCACTTTGCTTTTAAGCTTTAATGAACTGGGAAATCAAGATCTTTGTCTCCCGTTGCCTTGTGAAAAACATTTTACATTATTGAAACTATTACTTCACGTCTCGGGTGCTGTACGAGACAGAAATTAAGGAGTTAATAGTGGCTGAAAATATTGGCCAGATGATCTGCTGCATGTACCTGCTGTTCTTGTGAATTAAACAATGTATCCGTATGCATATCCATATCAGAGTATGTAATTGTATAAATATAATGTAAATGTTAATGTTAAACAAAATTTTAAATGATATGTGACAAATATGAATTATATTTGGAATTGGCTGTTGTTGCAACCTTTCATTGGAAAGCAAATGTTGAATTCAAATTCATCTGTGCTCTCATTGAAGACAGATATAGCTTTGTTGGCAGAAATATATATCAAAATGGCTGTTGTGCAAGGGTGCTGATATGTTCCTTTACTTTTTTTCTTTCCTGTAGAACTGCACTCTGAAGAGTGGAGTGCAATGGAAATTATACCTGAAACACAAACACATACAGACATGTACACAAAACAGCACACACACACACACGCATAACACACGTGTATGCAGCCTAGTTAGTGGCACAGTTTTGCCTCCTCCCCAACCACAGCAATTGTACCGGTCCCATTGCTGCAGTTGGGTGATTTCTCCACAGAGAGGCAGCAAAAGCCAATTCACTTAGACCTGAGAGTCTATCATTTGTTATTCAGTCTAACCACTGTTGAAACCAATCAAAACCTATTTCACTTGCAAATAATAATGAAAATGTCCAGCAATCTTCATGGCAGCCAGCCTACTCAGTTTCCAAAATAATATGTCTGCCTTCATCAATAGCAGCGTAGTTCAACTTATCTTATTTCAGGGGACTGAGATAAGGTCAATACGCTAATAAAATAAGCTGCCTTCACTGGCAAGGCTAAACCTTTTCATATGATATCATATCAAGTAATGCTGGCGTTTACAGTAGCAGTTACATGAGCGGCATTATCTTTAGCTTCTTAAAGTCGGGTTTGCTTTCAGTTTGATTATATGTTGCTGGCTTATCAGTAAGTATTTCTTGATGCAGTTCCTTATTATGGTGTGTTTGTTTTGATACAAAAGAGAAGTTGTGGATAGATTAAATATCTGTTTTGTTTAATTGCCATTGCCGAGGGGGGAGACTCAAGGCCGAAGCAAAATAAGTCATAAACAGCCACCACACGTCCCTGTGAATACTGGTGTTGATCCACATCAAGACTTAAGGTCACGGCTGACCTTCATTGCAATAGCTTTAAGTATACAGAGCTTTTGTCTATTAGACGCGTGTAATGTGTAATGAGGGAATCGTTTACCCCCTTAATGCTATGTTATGTCAAAAACAAACACTTGGAATATTGATTATATGTAAAAATTATATGTTACGGGCGGCACGGATGGTGCAGTGAGTAGCACTGCCACCTCACAGCAAGGAGGTCCTGGGTTCGAATCCCCGTTGGCTGGGGCCTCTCTGTGCGGAGTTTCCATGTTCTCCCCGTGTTTGCGTGGGTTTCCTCCGGGTACTCCGGTTTCCTCCCACAGTCCAAAGACATGCAGGTTAGGCTGATTGGAGAGTCTAAATTGCCCATAGGAGTGTGTGAGTGAATGGTGTGTGTGCCCTGTGATGGACTGGCAACCTGTCCAGGGTGTATTCCTGCCTTTCGCCCAATGTATGCTGGGATAGGCTCCAGCCCCCCTGCGACCCTGTTCAGGATAAGCGGGTTAAGATAATGGATGGGATGGAATTATATGTTACATATAATCAATATTCCATAGTCATTTAAATGTATGTATGTTCTCAGAAATCAAACGCATCCATTTTCTGTTATGCTGTTATGTGCTATGATTAATTGATAGGTTTACAGCTGAAATCCCTAATGCTGAAAGTGTGCATGGTTGGACACTGATACTAAAACCATTCCAAAAGGTAGGGAGCCAAATCGGCGTTGTGTAATAATCTCTTCGAAATCAGCGCAAAATGGTGGAGCTTATGGTTTCACCAACATTATGCAATCAGGAACTTGGAAGTGACATTGTTTGGAATGAGCATAATATGCAAGGGTGTTCCAGGACTAGCCCTTGGAAGCCCTGAACTATGCTATTTTGGAAGTAAGAATGTGTGGTCTGACTGCCAGGCCATCTGCTCCCTTACAGATAGGCCTTCTGGACAACCGGTGTACTGACAGTTTGGGTGGAAAAAGCCTGTGAGAGATTCTTCCGCCCCGGTGTGTATTAGGACATCCATGTCCCATCCCTCATCAATGTCCAAATACACACATCAAGTGCTTTCTTTCAGAAAAGAAAGATTTGTGGGTGGGAAAACCAGCCCATCAGTGTGTGCTGTAACAGGATGTATATTCTAACGGTAATAATGGGAGTATTGTAAGAGATGGCAATAGTGTGTGTGCACTCTGCCAGTTGTAACAATGCGTGCAGTGTGACTGTGTACCGGTGGGCATATTGTTACTGTGTGTGCAGTGCAGTGAGTTTTGATTGAAGCGCAGTGTGTGTGTGCTGTTACAGTGTGTGTTGCAACTGTGTGTGTGCTGTAGCTGCATCTATGCTATAACTGTGTGTGTGTGTGCTGTAACAGTGTCTGTGCTGTAACTATGTGTGTGTGCGGTAATGGTGTATGTGCTGTAGCAGTGTGTGTGTGCTGTAACTATGTGTGTGTGATGTAACTGCGGTAACAGTGAGTGTGGCAGTGTCTTTGCTGTAGCAGTGTGTGTGCAGTAACTGTGTGGTGTAGCAGTGTGTGCTGTAGCAGTGTGTGTGCAGTAACTGTGCTGTAGCAGTGTGTGTGCGGTAGCAGTGTGTGTGCAGTGACTGTGTGGTGTAGCAGTGTGTGCGGTAGCAGTGTGTGTGCAGTGACTGTGTGCTGTAGCAGTGTGTGTGCGGTAGCAGTGTGTGTGCAGTGACTGTGTGGTGTAGCAGTGTGTGTGCAGTAACTGTGTGCTGTAGCAGTGTGTGTGCGGTAGCAGTGTGTGTGCGGTAACTGTGTGTGCTGTAGCAGTGTGTGTGCGGTAGCAGTGTGTGTTCGGTAACTGTGTGTGCTGTAGCAGTGTGTGTGCGGTAGCAGTGTGTGTGCGGTAACTGTGTGTGCTGTAGCAGTGTGTGCTGTAGCAGTGTGTGTGCGGTAACAGCGAGCACAGTAATGGTGTGCAGGCGGGCCGGTGGTTTGAAACACGGGCCCGGCCCTGCCCCTTGCACGGTGAGCTCACAGAACAGCCTGTCATCACGCTGTGATTAAAGAGAACGAAGAGCACTCACTTCCTCTTCCATTCCACCGAACAAGCGCACCTCTGAAACCTGCCCAGCTCGCGGCCGCACCACGCCATCTGCATTCAATCCAAAGGCCGGCGACAAGCTGCGATTGTGATCTCTGCCTCGCTGCTCATTTTGTAACGCCTTTAGCCTGGATCAGCAGCATCCAAACGACTGCTGCTTCTACAGCTTGTGCACCTGAGGCCTTTGAACGGGAATTATACGATCCAGTGTGTGTTTGTGGGGGCGACATTGGCTCAGGAGGTAAGAGCAGTCGTCTGGAGGGTTGCCCTGGCTCTGTCGAAGTGTCCCTGAACAAGACACCGAACTGCTCCTGGCAAGCTGGTCGGTGCATTGCATGGCAGCCATTCGCCATTGGTTTGTGTGTGTGTCTGTGAATGGGTGAATGAGAAGCAGAAGTTGTACAGCACTTTGGATAAAGGCGCTATATGAATGCAGACCATTTACCATTTTGCGCTGGATTGTCTGGGAACATGCGGTGTTTGCTGACAGATGCGAGAAATTGAGAAGAAGCGACGGCAAGGCTTGGTTGGTTGACGATACCGTCCTTCACGTGTTTCACAGAGAAGTGCACTCTCGCCACCAAACAGCCTATCTCCTTGCACATGCATGTGGGTGTACACTATATCCTGTGTGGCTGGATGGAAGTAGAGCACCCAGCCAGGTGGAGGGAGGGGGGTCATGGTCGTGGGCTTCATTTTCAGCACAGCCCCCAAACCGTTCGCTCCATCCTTGGTCTTCTGGAAGGTTCTGTTACCATGGTCGCTTCTGACCAGCAGCTTGAGAAAAATCCTTGTTTCCTCTTATTATTACCTGAGGGCCACGGGACGATTTACCGCGCAAGCAACACCATACCTTTACGATTTTCCCTCATTGCATTGTAAAGATGATTAGATAAGATGTAATCAGCAGCAAGCTGCCCTGTTGGTTTGTTGTTTTGTGTCAAGAGTGTTGTCTTGTGCACAGTGCAAGATAAAAGCGGGCTTGCAATATTTATGGCCTGATATAGGAGGCAATTACAATGAATATGAAATATAAGTAAACCTCATAAATAAGTGGCGATGAAAAACATATTTCATCACAGCTGGATCACTTGCAAAGCGATCGATTGCATCGCTTCAACTGCCTCGTGTCAGTAACTGCAGACAGTGACACCATATGTCAGTTTGTTGACCTTGTTACGGTGAATGGTAAACGGATTGCATGGGAGTATTCCTGAACGTTTATGAAGTTATTATACGGGGACCACTGCTCAGGAAGGGGTGACCGTGTTTGCACGTAGACGCGAGGCGACGCAACACGTGTTTGCGTTCACCGTGACCGCTGCTCCCGGCCTAACGCGGAGGGGGGTGTGGGGGTCGGCGTTGTAATTAGCGATTTAGGCTGAGCGGGGGCTCACAGCCGCGGTCCGGGGTCACGGCAGACAGCGGGTCAGAGGGTCGGCCGTGCACTGGCGAGGCCGGCTGGCGCTGGGAGACCGCATCCTGGGCAGGGCCGCGGGGCGGGGGGAGGCTGCGGCCCGCCTGTCTGTCTGCCCCGGCAGGCGGCCCCAGATATAGCCCACCGCTCGCGGGGGCAGCCGCAGAGAGAGAGCCGTGAGTAAGCGCCGAGAACCAGGCTCCCTGTCGCGAACGCAGCTGCGTAGGAAACGCCGCCGCGGGTGACTCACGCGTTTAAAAAAAGCCGAGAGGAGCGCGTCCAGTCATTCTGAAACCCAGACGTCCACGCGCTCTCTCTCTCTCTCTCGCACTCACTCTCTCTATCTCTCTCTCTCAGCGCGGGGGTTCTTTGCACCGAGAAAGTGCCTTCATGACTTTGAGCCACGTAAAGTCACGAAAATGTTATGAAGCAATAATAGTCAAGTCGCAGGAGTAAACATTCCCATTATAGAAATTAGTAAACTGTGGGACCAATTGGGCAAGAGGCTATTATTCCATCAAATCAGATGGAAGAATAACAGGTATTAAAATGGCCATTTGTGTTTCACAGAGGAATACAGTCCACCACAAGACATGAAAATAAGATTTAATCATAAATGTATTTTATTAATAGTGTAACATAGAAAAGCTATATCTGAATGAAAATCTGTGACAAGATACAATATTTTTTAAATGCCTAAAATAGAATATGGCTTAATTTGCATTATCCTAAGAGCTATAAGTCACTCAGGTCACTTCTTAACTATGAAGGAAATGCTGAAGTTACGAGAAGGAAGCATTCCAATAATCATCAGAGAAGTGTTGCTTATTTCTGGAATTGTCTTCTTGTGGAAAGCCCTTGTTCAACACCATGCTAATTCTGCTAAATATAGTACTTGGAAGAGCAGTAACCTTTGACGGGTTTGCAACACAGCCGTTGTGAAATGCGTGCGCTTAGTGCCCACTGATTGGGTGCTCATCCTGTATGCTGTTGACAGAAGTCTTTCTTCACATTATCTCTTGGAAAGGGAAAGATGTAAACAGTAGTGAGAATGAATGTTTGGCCAGGAATGTCGGTGCACTAAATGCGGTGGTATCGACGATACCTTTGCAACAAAAAAAAAGCAGGTCACAGGAAAACGCAGCAAACGCACAGCGAAGCAACAGGCAGGTTACAGAGCTCTTATTACAGAGCACGGGAGTCCAGTGTGAGAAAGTGTCTGGGCTGTCAACTGTTAGCTGGGAGGGCTAACGGTACGGGTGTGTGAAGGCATCAGAGACTAATAAAGTCTGTGGTGATGCATCAGCGATTACAACCACTTAGCCTGACTGTGTGCAATCATCACTCAGAATGCACAGAGAAGCTGTTCCCTGCTGTAAAATCCAGCTATGTCAGCTTGACCAGCTTGAAAATAGAGCTGGTCAAGCTGGTAAACCAGCATGGCCAAGCTGGTCATGAAACTGGTCTAGCCGGGTATGAGCTGGACAACCAGCTAACGCTGGTAGCTTGTCTGAATTCAAAACATTGCTTGAGTCAAACCATGTCAAGCCGGGAGCTGGTCTGAACTGATCAACCAGCTACCAATCTTAGCTTGAGCTGTTTTTTTCAGCAGGGTTTAATTATACAGCCCCTGTCACTCACAGTTCTCCATCGGAAGCTACAAGCTGCCCCCTTACAGCTCATTCACTGGTATGTGTTACCCAAACAATTTAGTGTAATGTCATCATTACACTTTGCAACAACCCACCCCCCCCCCACCCCCGGACAGTGCAGCCACCACAATGAGCTGGAGGTTGGTTACACCACAGTCTATAAACATTACCTCAGTGTCGTAAAATGGAAAAAAGGAAGAATGGGCGCGTTTCAACACAGCGAGTCTTGCACGATCGCCGGTGGCCTTCGCTCTCGGGATTACACGCTTGCGAGCGGGCGGACCTTGAGCAATCAGCCGGGTCGGGAGTCATGTGACCAGAGATGTTTTCCCCAGGCGACAGCGCAGAACGTCCCCGCCAACTCGGTGAGGTCAGACGGGACCGCCGGCGTGGCGACTGTGCTTTGGGAGCGGGGGGTTATGCAGGTGCACATTTGGAGCAGAATTACCCGTGCCCTGTCCCCTCTCCTCCTCGTCATTAACCCTCCTATTATGTTTGGGGTCAATTGGGGCCCATTCACATCTCTTTAAAACCAGTTAACCTTTTTCATCTTGATAGTGTATTATTAAAAAAAATAATAATAATTATCAGATTAAATAGTAAACATGTGATAAACATAATACTTTGTTTTCAGAAATCCTGTACCGACTTTGCACTTATGGGCTTGTTCTGGCCCTCTGTAGCTGCATAAAATGTAAGAAACTATAGAGATTATATATAAAGTAGATGAAAAACAGTGATGCTTGTGGTTACACACTGAGAAATAATGAAAACGTTGCAGTGCTGTGAGACAGATGGTGCAATAACAGAATTGTTCATTTGCATAAGAAAATTAGCACGGTTGGAAAAAAATATATGGAATTTGAATTTTGTTCATGGGCATATAGTACAATATTGACAAGCCATACTCAGGATGTGTCAATCTCACACATTATCTCTGTTATCCTAAATATTGGTGCCAGATCCACTAAAATGAAATTGGTAATACAGTGTATGGGCAGCATGCTGACCAGGACCAGTGGTGGATCCAGCTAGGGGCCACAGATCTTGTTTTCAGCCCTGAAGTCTTGACAAGCAATTTATTCAATAATATAATAATAATAATAATACGGGGAGATACAGGGTCCACCCCTGAAAGAGTCCTGACCTTTCAGCTCTGCTACCCCCAGTTCTGTGGTCAACCCCCCTCCCCTATCTGTTCACAATCAATCCCCCGCAACACCCCCTCCCCCCACCAAGTGGTTTACAATTGCAATTTCCCCAGAAAATTTCTGATGTTCTTCCCCTGGTGCCCCCCAACCTTTGATCTGAAATTAAGCACTGCTTGAAACTGATCTGTCATGGAAATCAGACCCTGCCTGGGGTGTTGTGTATATCAGAATGCATTTCTGGTCTCTGCTAAAAATCTGACAATGCTACTGGTATCTGGTGAAAGTGTGACACCGCCACTGGTCTCATTTAAAATTTGGACAGTTTCACGTTTCTTGTGAGAAAAACTGTTCTGGTTGTATCACTGATATCTGGAGAAGTTCTAAAAGCATCACTGATATCTGGAGAAGTTCTGATAGTATCACTGTTATCTGGAGAAGTTCTGATAGCGTCACTGATATCTGGAGAAGTTCTGATGTGAAAATCCCTAATGAAAATCTGACAGTATGACTCCTGGTCTCTGGTCAAAACAAAATCTGATATTATCACTGCTCTCTGGAACATGTTACTATGTCACTGGTTTATTATAAAAGTGAAATCTGACAGTATCAGCACCGGTACTCCTGTACCTCCAGGGCTTTCATCCTTCATCTTTCCTCCTCCTTTATTTCCACAAAGACTGAACATTCTGAAAGTCTTAGAACTGCTACTGAAAAATGCAAGTTTACTTAAAAATGTGGCGGTAACCACATACTTCTTCTTTCTAAGAGAGACACAATTAAAACCTTAAAATCTCCCCAATTCCTTTTTTCTTTGAATGGATCTTTAATAAGAAAAAAGAGGAAATGTGATATCTTAGCTATTTATTTAATGAACCATGAGGGATCAATGGTTTTGTTATATAGAAAGTTATGTGGTTTTAAAATGTATTGTGTTTCTTTTTTTATTTCACATAGCAAACAGGCAGCTATCTTAAATCCACTTCTGTTAGGTTGTGTACCACTGCATTTAATGCTGAGAAAAAAGTGTTCAGTTTTCCTGTGGGAAATGTCAAGCATGATAATTCAGTAATGATACAAAGCTGAAAAAAGGCCACAGCCTTTCATTAGAAAGTGAGATACTCCTTTGAATAAGCACCGGCAAAGTCCCAGCATGCAATGGCTAATGGGCAGGCTTTCAGCTCAGTGAAAGACAGGGATTTGTAGACATAAGTACATGCTAAACTTCAAGTGAATGGGCATTGTGGGGAATATTTAGTTGCAGTGTTTATGGATCATTTCATACTTATTTTGTAAACAGTTCAGATATAGGCAATGTCAGACATTCATATTTCACATGCCCCCAAATAAACACGCCAGACCCAGACCCAGCAGTTTACCATGTGGGACAAATTTCATAATGTGCAAAGGAAACAATTGCTTAAGAGCCTTGCGAAATGCTTGTCAGAATTTCTTTATTATTGACAGTGCAATCATTCTTAAAATTCACTGAAATTCGTTTTCAGAATAGAGAAGGTTGCATGTGACATTTCTGATATTATGAAATATAATCACTTAAGCTAATAACAACAAAACATTATTGTGTGAATACGCCTTCTTTGGTTTTAAATATATAAACCTGCAGACTATGCAAAAAAAGATTACATTTAGTTTTTTGTTTTATAATTATGATGGTGATTCTCAACAATCACCTTGAACTGAGGAGATACCAAAGCTCACATCCACCAAAATGCAGGGGGGGGGGTGGTGGTGGTGGTGGGGGGGGGGGGGGGCAGTTGAGTTATTATATGCTCTGGTGGAAACAAGGCATGGTGTGTAGCATTGCAACAGTGCTACAGTTGCCTACTTTACCCGTAGAAAGTAATTAACGCATGCTTAAAAAGTCATTAAATGACATCATATGTTAGAGCTGCTATTTGTGATGTCATCTCATAGTTGCGGATCTCCCTCCTTCATGAAAGATCTGAAAAGATAATACTGAGCATATTGCTTAATTGTATTGCATTGCAGGGTATATATTTTATATATTACAGATCCTACCTCACAGACAGCCAGCACTTCATAGGCTGTGACAAATCCTCCACTGCCCCTATCACACAGGTTGTTCATCAAGGACCAATACTGGGCCCCCTTCTATTTACCATCTACATGTTTCCCCTTGGACAAATCATTCACCACCATGATCTTCATTGTAAGGCTGATGATATGCAGATTTATGTCAGTGTCAAGACCATCATAGCCCTACCACACCCTTTACTCATAGCCAGAATTCATGATATAAAACACAAGCAGGCTACAAATCCTATTAAATTAAACTGTGGCAAAGCTGGAGTAATCCTCATTTGACCCAAAACCATGATTTCACAATCTCAGCAACCTCTCCTTTGACATAGATGGCATTCCAGTCTAATAGCCTTGGTGTTATCTTTCATCTCCAACTCAGTTTTGTAGTACATCAAGTCCCTAACGAAGAATGCATTTTCCGTCTGTGACATGGCTCCATGAATCCCTCGCCCTGAAAGTTGCGGACACCCTGGCCCATGCATTCATAACCTTCCGTCTTGATTATTGCAATTCTCTTTTCAGTGATATCCCATCTGAAACGCTCCATGAACTGAACTATGGCCATAAGTCATATACACTGCTCACACACACACACACACACACACACACACACACCAATACATCAACACATATCCCCCTCATCCTCTGCCAGCTACACTACTTCCTCACCACTGACAAAGCACTTGATGGTCTGGCCCCTTCCTACCTCCTTCTCCCCACCTATTGTGGCTAATAAGGTACTTGGCTGGGAACTGGAAGGTTGGTGGTTCAAGCCCCAGTGTGGCTACAATAAAATCAGTGCCCCTAATGGGCCCTTGACCCTTAACCTCACATTCCTCCAGGGGGGACTGAAACCTGCTTAGTTCAATGAACGTCTTTGGATAAAAGTGTCAGCAACACAACTGTAATGTAATGTCTCCTACATGACGGCAAACACCCTCAGGTCCCTAAAACCAAGCTGTTCTCCATGGGGGATCTAGACCTCTGTGCTGCCACTACCATCTTTACTTCCAAATCCGAATACAAAATAATATAACTACCATAACCACCCAAACTCCCACCCGTGGATTCTCTTATTTGTTGATTGCTTGCTTGTTTCTCCTTATTTTACTGTAGTGCACTACCTCTCAAGTCTTTGTAGTCCTTGACTTTACAGTGTCCTTTGGTTTGAAGAAGGAAAATGTATTATTATTATTATTATTATTATTATTAGTATTATTATATGTACAAAATGTTTAAACCTCATCAAAGTTGTTTTTGCCAATGAAGGCCTCGTTCAATGTAGTGTAGTGTTTACATGACAAATCCAATATTGCCAATACAGTAATGAGTCAAGAGAGTTGTGTAACTACACAAATAAGGAAGGAGCCAGCTGGCTGGTAGTGCCAGGTACAGGTGCAGTAATGAGGCACGGGGTGTTTTCCTCATTCTGCCAGGCAGTTAGCCGCTTCCTCTTTCCCAGGTGAGCCACAGCTGTTATCAAGGTCGCTCCGCTTTGCGGCGCCTCCACGCCCATCCCCACCTCTCTGCCCTCGCAAGCACACGCAACATCACCGAGTGTTTAACCGCTAACGCAGGGAAGCTCCAGACTGTCACACAACAATTAGAGTGGAAAGTTTTATCGCAGTGACAGTGTAAAACCACCGCTGATTAACACTTTCCTTTGAGAACATTACATTACATTACATTACTGGCATTTATCCAGAGCGACGTACAACAGGGTGCATACCCATAACCGGGGGTAAGTGAAAGACCCTAGAGGGAAGTACAACAAGAACATGCATGCACATATATATAGAAATGCATAAACGCTGAAAAGCAGGTTCTTATGGTGCGTAAGACCTTGAACAAAATGTGTTTGTGTGCTTTGCGATTCTCCATGTTGGAATTGCAGGGGCATCAGCGCTGTTCAAATAAACCGTACAACATACAAATGAAACACACACACACACACACACAAAGGAAGGGCTGAACGTTGCCTGGTCTGCTGTTATCAGGGCGATGGGAGCCCGGCGTGTCCGGTGTTGCTCATTATCTGGAGTTCAGTTCCTCCGGCACGCACAGCATCCTGGGAACTCTCTCCCTCTCAGGGATGTCGTAGCCTCCCACACTGTGGACGCGCATCCCCAGGGGGGCTTCGGCTCCTCTCCATGGGAACAAAGGAGGCCTTGTATTTATAGCACCACCAAGAATGCGTAAACATTGGCTTCCTCGGAACAGAGGCGAGAGCAAACGGGCGTCACTCAAGCCGTCACCAAACATCCTGCCAGAGGCCAGAGGGCCTCCATGCGCTGTCACTCTAGCCCGTAGCGTCTCTCACAGGGAAAGGACCCCGACTCGCCTCCAGGTCAGCGTTCAAATGGACCAGAACCGAAACACCGTAGCCGCCTCGCTTCAGAAATGGATCTGCCGTGGGTGCACTTCATGAAATATCCTCATGCCCAGTATCTCTTACCTCGAGTAGTGGCAGAAGGGCTTCCTCTTTTCTTTAAATGTATGGTTGCAGTTTCCTCGGTGACAGGTAAATTGTGCAAGTGTCAAAGATTACTCAAGCAGTGTTTCAGTGACATCACCAGTGCCTTGAGTAGTTGTGTTTTGTTAAAACTGTATACAGTGGAAGTCATGCACATGCTCTCAAACACATATTGGTCATCAAAATGACAGGGCGATTCTTCTAATAGAAGCTAAAGAGAAGAACCGTATTGCTCAAGAGCACAAACAATGGAAAGTCTTCGCTGTCCTATACAACGCAATTCTATGCCATGGTTAGTTCATGGTTTTGTATTTTTTGTACATATAATAAACTTTTTTTGTTATCACATTGTTCAACATGGTCTCTTATAATATACTACTGACAATCAGGATCGCAGAATGCGGTTCAAATTTGCAACCATATCCAAAAGTTTAAATTAAATAAAAGGTTGATGAGGCATTAAAATGGCAGTTAATAAATATGGTTGGTCCGCATAAGGGGCATCTGGTTACACCCCGGTTGGGCAAACCTTTCACCTGAACAAAAACGCTGGCTAAAATAATCCATAGCAATGGCAGATGAGCACAAACACACTTGCCTGAAAAGGCTAAATGGAATTTGTATATTCTATAGACGGAGACTACCGTAGGTCAGTAGCTTTTTAATGTTTACTTTTCCAGGCTTTTAGCGATCCCAGTGCATACGAAACGTGAAACATATTTTCAAAGAGGGGAGAGAACTCTTGTAACTGCTTCTGTGCAGGAGCAATGACCTCATCTCGAAACAGCTCTGGTGCACCTCAGGTGCGCGCACACACACACACACACACACACACGCTGGTGTAAAATTTAACACCCCAGCGGCACTCCACTGCCTGGGGCCTCCTGTTCCCGAGGCCTCCGACTGTAGCCATGGTTGCGGGTCCCGTCACACTTTTTCACAGTGAGTCACGCTCCCTCTCTCTCTGACCCTGCGCCAGGGAGAAACAGTATTGCCTTCCTTTCTCAAAGCGGAGACAGTGCTCCTCACCATATCCCTGCCTGAAATTCACACAACTGCTTCTACTCCAGTAAAGTAGAAACCACAGAAGTAAAGAACAATCAAACCAGTGAAATAAGTTCACTTTTAAAGTTAACTGATAGCATATATAGTATGAGCTGCCAGTTTAATTCATAACCATCACCCCCAAAAATATTCTGGTATAAATCCAGAATTGTTCTAGGATAGATTTAACCCTGAGGCTTTAACTCTAAGAACCAATTATGCTGATAATGCTGCCATGAGCAACTGGTTTCCAAACCAGTCATTAATAGAAAAGTCAACAGAAATATGACACATTTCCTGATTGGTTCACATCGATATGAATGCATCTATTTGGAGGACATGGTAGTTCTGCCTGGTGATTGGCTGGCTGGCTGTGTGACTCTTCTTTGACTCTGGATACAGTTGCGGGTGTAATTGTATTACATTGCAAAACCAGGCTCAAGTACTAAATATGGTAGTGGCAAACATAGTGAAATGGGGCCAAAATATAATATAAATATAAATATAAATATGCTAAATCTGTGGACATTTGGAAGCAAACAAACACACGGGAAGTAGAGCAACGCTACGGGGAACACCAGCAAACGGAGAGAATATAACAGGGAAACAATCAGTCCTTGTGATGGAGTCCAGGTGCAGGTGGTTATGGGGAACAGGCACTGATAGGCCACAGCAGAGGAAGGTGGAGACAACAGTGTGGCAGGCTGAGGTTTGCTGAATCATATTTGGGCAGGCATCATCCACTCTGGCCCTCCAATCCAACTCCAGCCCTGGTTCCCTTTTCTCCTCGGTAAACAGTGCTGCCTGAGTGCTTGGCCAGACGGTCTTCAGGCCTGACTCGCTGGTTGACAACCAACGGTTCTCGGCCCTCGAGAGCCGTGAGCTGCTGGTCCCTGTGTTAGGGCATATAAGAGTAACCTTGAACCTCCCTGGTATCAATACGATTTGTTTTCATTGATGAATTGTGTGACATGACAAAGTTACAGAAGTGAGCCTGTTCCTCTAATGGGCAGCTGCAGCTGTAGGCGATCAGGAGGAGAAAGACAGACAGCTCCTCTTCTCTTGGAGGAAGGAGACTCCTCCTTTTAAGCCTCCACTGCCGTGAGCATGTATTTGTCTCGAGTACATCCCCCCACCAGTCATTTCATGAAACCGCACCCCTACATTTATACCTAACCTTTATTTGATCAGAAAGTCCTATCTCTTTATGGAAAGGAATGAGTTGCCCTGCTAATCTCATAGCATCATCAGCATAAGCAAACTCTGGGAAATTTTAACCAAAATGAATGATGTAATAATTAGACACTCTATAATGTTGAAATTAGGTTTGTTACATTACTGCACCCAAGTGCTTTCTATTTTAAATATGGCCAGAAAGAACTGATATCTCCCACCGTTAAATGTATTCATGTGACTTCCAGGAAAAAGTTGAAGTCTTCTAACAAACTATTCTTTTGTTTCCCCAGCTCCCAGCTTCCCTGGGGCCAATGAGCACACTTCCCTCATCTCTCTCTCCTTCCTCTCTTTCTCTCTCTCCTTCCTCCCTCCCTCTCTCGCTCTCTTTCCTTCCTCCCCCTCTCTGTCTCACTGCTTCCTCCCTTTCTCTCTCTCCCTCTCCCCTCCCTCTCTCTCTCCCTCTCTCCTCCCTCCCTCCCTTTCTCCTCTCCCTCTCTCTGTCTCACTTTGCTTCCTCCCTCGCTTTCTCTCTCTCTTTGTTTCCTCTTTGGTTTTGTCACTTTCTGAAGGGGAATACCAGGCCTTGCTGTCCTCTGACACTCTTCATGTTAAGAATCCCCTGACTTTCCTGTTAGTTTGCCTTGCTTGTTCCCAGGAACTGGAAAGTGACAGATACTTTCCGTTAAGAGGGTTAAAAGGTACTTCCCGTTTGTAACGAGCTCACCCTCAAGCATTATGCCCTATCAACTAAACAAAATCCCTCCTCTTGCCCAGACAAATTTCACCCTCTTGCAGTTCTTCATGAATTACTCATGCTTTGTTCTATACGATATACACAATATATGAAAAGTTAAATGAAGTAATAAGAGTAATAACGTCATAGTTCATCAGATAAATTTAATGAACCATCGGCTATTACAGACTATGAAAGGTTATGATACCTCTACACAATATTACTAGGTATTGACTTTCATCCAGAAATGGCTTCAACAGCTTCGAAATGGAGTAGTTATTGTTTCATACAGGTGTACATTTATAAATTTTTCATATATTTCAAACCTGTTCTCTGTCTACTCCACACTCCTACATCTCATCTGGGGGGGAAAAACAAAAAGTTGAACAAACTTAATAAACAGTCGTTCCTTTTCACTCTGTGAACTCTCTGCGCTGCGGGCCCTTTGTTCCGGCGGGTTCTCTTTGTTCCGGCGGGTTCTCTTTGTTCCGGCGGGGTTCTCTTTGCGCGCGCCCTCTCCGGCCGCGCTGCCCCGTCAGATTAGCGTCCGCGCTGAGCGAGGCGCCTGGCGTGCGCCGAGCGGCTCGGGTTGCGCGCGGATTGCCACGCGTTACGGCATCGCGAGCTCGCCGGGGCCCGATTGCAGCGCGAGACAACATCGTTGCCAGGAGTTGCATGTGACGGTGATATGTTGGCAGGAGTGTGTTTGCGCGCCCGCATCCGGAGCTCGACGGCCACTTTGTTTCGGAAGCGCTCTCTCGGTAGACCCCTTTCGGAAGCGGGGCCCGTCCTGGGAGGATTCCGGAGCGTGATTCATGCGACATTCCAGCTCTTCGGGGATGGGGGGGGGGGTAGAGGGTAGAGGAAGGTACAAAGAGAGACAGATGGAGAAGGAGGGAGAAACAGAGAGAGGGGGGAGACAGGTAAAGCGAAGGAGGAGGGTGAAAGAGACGGAGAGAAGGAGGGAGAGAGATAGATGGGGGGGTGGATGTACAGAGGGAGAGAGGAGAGAGAGGGACAGAGATGGAAGATGGGTGGATGTAGATAGAGGAAGAGAGAGAGGAGGGAGTGGGAGAGAGAGGAGGGAGGGAAAGAGAGACGGATAGAGAGAGGTAGAGGGAGAGAGATGGATTTACAGAGAGGGAGAAAGAGAGAGAGAGAGGGAGGGAGGGAGAGAGAGATGTTCCCCTTGTGGCCGCCCGGCAGTGCTCTCTAGCGAGGAGCTCCTAGTCACATGGGGCATTGCGCAACCCTCCCTTCAGCTGCGCAGCCGCTGAGCAGCTATTTGCGCGATATTACCTCACTCAGCACTCTGACACGTACCGCATTCCTAGAAACGCTCGACTTACAGCCATTACAGACTTGCACCTGAAAACGAGAGGGTTACACAACCGTCTGAGGGTTGCTCAACCTCCCTCCCTCCCTCGCTCTCCCGCTTGCTCTCTCTCCTTCTCTCTCTCTGCATTCTCTGGAACTGTGTGGAAATATCAGGGAGAGGAGGGGCGGGGGGGGGGGGGGGGGGGGACATAAATACAAAAAAACTATTGTAGCTATTGCGTTACATTTAAACAACCATCTAAGACATTTACCGCCTTCCAAAATAAACACAAAGCCACAGCAGTTGTTCGGCTCACTCTTTCCATTACTGCAGGTATGGCTGGCCTATGTTTGTAGAGAGGTCAGAAGGTCACCAGATGTAGATATTTGGAGGGTCTGAGCATGAGTGGCTCTGGGTATTTTCAGTACTTTTGATCTGAAATGTGCACGTGCACTGATAAATGCTTTCACTTCGCACCCTCTCTGCATGATTAAGTACACTCTTGTTATGACTTGCTGATTACTTATAATTTATCTGACTTATGTACATGTATTTTTGTCTGTTATATAATGTTGTTATTGCAAAGAGACAGCATAGCATTCTCATACAATATTACCACAACCTTATAGATATGCCTGTCTCTTTTTTTGCCCATCACCACCCCCATTTCAATAGATTATTATTTATAATATTATTTCTATCATTTATTATTTCTACAATACAATAACATCTGATTCTACAAATTGTACACAAAACACAAGGTAAAGAAGAAATACAAATGAAGACGAAGAGAAAACAGTGAAAAGAAAAACAGTAAAGAGGGGATACCACAATGTTGAGGATTTCAACTCAAGCTATCTCCACCCCCCCATTCATACATCAGTGCTTCTGTGTCTTTTTACGCCTCTTTTGTTGAACCCAGTGCTTCTTGAAATAGCTACAACCAGAAGGTTAAATATAACATGTTTGCCATCTGTTTTCTCCCATCTCGTTAGTGCTCCGTGATGTCTTTATCTTTGCTCTGTTCCTGCTCTCTCTCTCAAGCAGTTCTGCTCCCACACTCGTAAGACTTTGTGGTTCCCCAGAGCGATGCTGCACTTGGCCGGACCTCCGGGAGATGATCTGCATCTCGCTACCTTTTACTGGCCGCACAGAGCGCCCCAATGTTTCCACCAACTACTAAAAAAAAAAATCCTCATTAGGCATCTAGCTGCCCTTGTATGTCCAACTAAATGCATCAAGCTTATCTGTACAGTTTCATCTCATATACACAGAACCTATTACCATTTATGTCTTACAGAATTGTCATACAATTATCAAAAACAAACACAGGCCTTTGGTGTGTATCTATTTGCTAACAAATATAGGTTTTGCATAACATAACATAACATAATGGTGAGAACAGGCCATTCAGCCCAGCAATGCTCGCCTTTTCCTTCCACTAAAGTGTACCTACTGCCTAGCCCAAAAGCTAAACAGCATCCAGCACCGCATCAAGCCTGGCTTTGAAACCCCCCAGTGTTTCTGCCTCCACTACATGTCCTGGCAAGCTATTCCACACACTGACCACTCGCTGTGTGAAAAAATTCTTCCTAATATCTGTGCAGAATTTATCCAATTTTCATTTATGCCCCCTCGTTCTGCTAACTGAACTCACCCTGAAGAATCTTTGTTAATCCCTTTAATGAATGCCACAATCAATCTCCCAATTCTCCTTTTACTGAGCTTAAAGAGATTAAGCATCTTCCTCATAAATCTTTTTTTACACAGAATCAAATTGGTTGCCCTTCTCTGAACCTTTTCCAGCACCTCGATATCTTTCTTGCAGTGCGGTCACCAGAACTGTGCACAGTAAGTGTGGTCTGACAAGAGTACTGTATAAGGTGAGTTTAACTTTATACTCAATACTCTTGGCTATGTATCCTGGCATCATGTTCTTATATACTGGTATTAATTACCTTGCTTCCAGTCGTCTGTTATTTCTCCAGTCGTCCATTATTTCTAAAAACTAAAAGCATCTATGCAATGGAATGTAAATATGTAGCCTTGACAAAATATACATTCAGGTTATAGCATAGTTTTCTCAATTATTTAATAGCCCTGTTACGGACACAATATAAAAATATAAAAATCATGAAGCAATATTAGAAGAAAAAGCAAATGGACAGTACATTAATATGATGTAAAGTGCAGTTTTTTTCCCCCAGTTTTTAAAGAATGGATTAGTGATATAAAATACTAATAGGAATAAAACACTGTCATTTGGTGATCATCTGCAGGTGGTTCCAGCTCCACAGTGTGTAATAACTAACAGCCTATTTATATTTAAAGTTTGATTTGAACTTAGGTACAATGAAAAGTAATTGAGCATCAGACTGAAGGTTACACTTTAATGTGGAACTGTTAACAATTCTACAGCGATAGGCCCGCAGCTTGGCTATAAGGGCTTGTAAATAAAAATACGCCATTCCGCAATGGCCTGGGGACTGAAGACCCATTAACTCATGAAGGTTAAAGTGGTGGGATGTTGACAGATAAAAACAGAGCACACTGTGAAAAACAGTATCCAGTCTATGTAAAAGTATGAGGTGATGTACGCACATATAAAACAGCAACATAATAACTCACTGACAAAAAAGTTTCCTTCTTCCGGCAGGCTGCGTGGAGGCTATGAGATGAAATCCAGGCTTGTTTTAAGTCTTAGACCACAGTTTGTCATCCAACCAGATCCTGAGATATTTGTGTGAAGTGACCAGTTCCATTGGGTTATCATTAACAGATGGGTTCGCAATTAGATTCAGCAATATTACTCATATATAAATGGTAAACAGAACTGGGCCTAGGATAGATAATTGAGGGACACTATGGGAAATCAACATGGGGGAGTATTTGTGGCTGTCGACAAGGACACACTGAGATCTGCCAGACAGATATTAGTCAAAACAGCCTGTCGCCTTAAAACTCAAGCAAATATTAAGGAGTTAGTCAACTAGAGTGGTATAATCCTCTATATCAATTGCTTTAGGCAAGTTGGTAAACAAGGCAGCACAGTTTGCAGTCAAGGGCCTGAACAATGTCAGGTATTATAAATGCAATGCTAAGTTCTGAAACCATGGCCAGTGACCAGGTCTGGTACCTCATTTAAACGGCAAGGTACATATTTTATCCAATGTGCAGGTATGTACACAGGCGGCCTGTAGCGTAGTGGTTAAGGTAAATGACTGGGACCCACAAGGTGGTTGAACTGGTTCAATCCCCGGTGGTTCGATCCCCGGTCCGCACAACCGTTAGGCCCTTGAGCAAGGCCCTTAACCCTGCATTGCTCCAGGGGAGGATTGTCTCCTGCTTAGTCTAATCAACTGTACGTCACTCTGGATAAGAGCGTCTGCCAAATGCCATTAATGTAATAATGTAATGTAATGCTACTCACTTTTAAAGCCAGTCTGTTTTGTTTTTTTTACTCTTAGCTGGCAGTCTTTTGGAGGTCAACAACCTTGTCCAAAGGCCAGGTGCAATTCAATTCTGGACTACAAGCCTATAAAGGCTATAAATGCATGAAATGTGCTTGCGCAATTCAACTTGTATTACTCAAACCCCAGTCAGATGTGCATCTGCTGTAGACACAATGTATTATTGTGCTGAATTTGAGGTATTATACATGGATTCAGGAGATACATTTTCAGACAGCTCCCCGTGCAATTACCTTAACCTGCTGCTGCAGTGTACTCTGTGGGTATAATTAGCCATGTACCTCTGTCCACTTCTATGAGCTGTCTCCAACATCCCCCTGCCCATATTATTATTATTATTATTATTATTTTTAGTAGTAGTAGTAGTAGTAGCAGCTGTATGATTAATTGTAGTAGTAGTAGCAGCTGTATGAGTAATTGTAGTAGTAGTATTAAACTGTTTCCAGACTGAAGCAGCACATCGATGCCATGGTTCGGTGAGACACACTGAAGAGACGATAAGAGTCGATAGAATAGGCGGGGACGTCATCTTCCAGCTCTCGGAAGTAGGCTGGCGGCTTAAATCTTCCCTCCGGATACTTTGGAAATATTGCATCAGACGAGGCGGGACTGGGGGGTGGGACCGGGGGAGGGGGGGGTTGGCCGGCAGTTCTCAGTTCAATGCTGCCAGACAGCTGAAGGCACCAGAGGGGTCTCCCATCTAGCGCAGACACACAGGTAAATAGTTCAACCTCCATACCCCTGCACCCCAGAGCGCACACGTGGGGACCACCTGCGGCATTCTCTAAACACGCTCACCGCCTTTATTTTAAACCGCGGCTATATGCCTTGCTGTGAGCTATATGTGGGACCCCACGCATTGCCTAGTTGCGAGCGTTATGTAACTTCCTCGCGAATCCCTCAGGCCGAACCACACACAGGGCTCCAGTGTGCTCAGCTACTGGCCTCCAGTGCTGCTGTGGACAACCCAAGAAAACCTACTCCAGAACAGAGCAAACTAGCAGCACAACAAACGAGCGTCCCGGCTACAGTGCATCATTGAACAGGGGGCGGCGCATGCATTCTTCTGTTATACGCGTACGCCGTGCGTCTGGGGGATACAAAACCCGTTCATCTGTTTGGAGTTCATTACGGTATCCAGTAGTTCCTTATGCATACCACCTCCTTATATGGCGCTTTCATCCACACCCCATAACTCTCGTAGAGTGGGCAGCAAGCAGGAGTGTGAGCACTGTATCATCTTACAACACGTCCTACCGAGCCGCACTCAAAACACATTTATCTGCGTTATATAAACTCACAACAAGGTTTTTTAAGAAATTACCAGAGAAAGCTGCGGTTGTTTTCATATAAAGGTCCTCTTTGAGCATTAACACACACACACACACTTTGTACAATTTTACACAGAAGCACTACAGTAGATACACAGATGCCAAGAATAAGATTCTGTGCAATAAGTTGTTAAAAGGGACCACAGAATAGGAGGTTGCAGTGTTGTGAGATGAGTACCGTACTGCAGCAGAAAGTCCTTATGTAAACAAGCCAAGTTAGTTTTATCCCGCAGACCTGAAGTCTTGCAAACTATAACAGACGTAAAGACTATTACCGAGGATTACATCAGCGTGACATTACCCCATACAGTATGTATGTAGCTGGCCTTCACATGCCTGAGCAGAAGCATCAAAAATCTGAGACTAAAGGCTTACGGTAGGTTGGGGATTTGGAGAGAGGGAGTATCGGCCTCATCAAAAATAACTTGAGGGTTTTTTTTAGTCTATGGCTCCACACTTTATTTCTCGTCAACCTAATTGTTAACTGTTTAAACCAAGTTGGTCTTGCAGAAGTACGCTTAGGCAGTCTTTTGAACTAACCGCAGTGCACTGTGTTTTACTGGGAGTGTAAAAATGATAGTTTTTGTCTGTTACCTGATAAGCAATTGCTGAAAATGTAAAAGCAGGACAGGTACAGAGCAAAACAAAGATGCCATGGTTAAACATTTGTTAATCACAGTTAAAGACATGGCATATTGCTGCAGTATTTCATAGAAAGCTGAGCTACTATACGCCTTTTGCCCCCCACTGGAGGTAAGGACAATGTCCCTCTGTTCCCTAACACGGCTCATATGTAACGCCCTCCGCACCGCGAGCCACTGTCTTTCCATCCCACCTCCCAGCACACCCTGTTTGGGTTGCAGGCTTTTGACAGGCCAGGAAATGGATCTTTCCGGAAGTGAAAAGACAAATGAACAAATGAGCAAAAAACCTAAGACTGTACAGCCATTTGTACACACATCCCACACATCTCAAACGCTTCTGGCTAAGCATTGTTCTTGTTTAATATGTATATTGTTTGTGTACTGACTGTATGTGGGTGCTTACCCTGTCTGTGCCTACCATGTCTCTATGCTACCCGTGTCTCTGTGTTTATTGTGTATGTACGTACTGTATTTGTTCCTACGGTATCTCTGTATGTGTGCATACTGTATCTGTGCCTACTGTGTGCATACTGTGCCAATTACTACTGTGCTTAATTTGTCTGTGCTTATTGTATGTCTGTGCTTACTGTGTGTATGTACTTACTGAGTCTCTGTGCTTACTCTCTGTGCTTACTGTGTCTGTGTGCATACTCTATGTCTGTACTTACTGTGACTCTGTGCTTACTGTGACTATGTGCTTACTGTGTCCGTTTGTACTGTGTTGTGGTTGTGGCTCTTTCTCAGGCAGGGCTCCAGCTGCAGTTCTATGAGCATGAAGAGAACACAGAGCCACACACCCAGCGTTAGCCAGTATTCAGCAGGGTGGAAGGAAATCCTCACCGAGCAGGAAGTGGGATGCGGACATGGCCCAGATAATCACATCCTGGATGCTGCCCGGCCCAGCCCCGGGGGCCCACTGTGACATCACATCCTGCGGCCCCGAGACACTCAGAACCAGGAGGCCTGCTAAAAGAACGGCAACGTATCTGCAGGATATTCCCCCCGGCAGTGGCATGGCTTCTCTATGCCTGATGGTGTTCCTACATAACACAACCACACCGGCTGGGTAATGCAGAGAGAATGCTGCTGAGGGCTGGGCGTCTCTGTTTGAGGCGTTAGTTCTCAGTTATGTGCTGAGTAAAACCGAAAGGGAATTTACTTTGGTTACCTTACTGAACAGAGCAGTGCTGATGGTATCAGTTCTGATCGCTGGAGCTATGACTGCCCACACAGCCTCATGCATACATCAGCAAAACACACACTAACACACACACACACACACACACACACATTCACATGCAAGCACACACACACATTCACATGCAGGCACACACACACACACACACACACACATTCACATGCAGGCACACACACACTTCAGCAAACGCACACAAACACACACATGCACACACATAGACACACACACTCACACACATACGCATATGCACACACACACACACGCATATGCACACACACACACATATATGCATATGCACAAACACACACACGCACATACGCATATGCACACACACACACACACACACACACATTCACATGCAGGCACACACACACTTCAGCAAACGCACACAAACACACACATGCACACACATAGACACACACACTCACACACACACGCATATGCACACACACACACACACACACATATGCACACACACACATATATGCATATGCACAAACACACACACGCACATACGCATATGCACACACACACACGCATATGCACACACACACACATATATGCATATGCACACACATATATGCATATGCACAAACACACACACACATACGCATATGCACACACACACACACACATACGCATACGCATACGCATATGCACACACACACACACACACACACACGCACACACACACAGGCACATGCAGTGGCTCATCCTCTTAAGGCTCTGGTCTAGTACAGGATCAGCCCCACAGTCTGGTTTTGAATGTGAAACCCGTCGGCTCTGACTTACAGCAGAGTGATGCAGAATCGACACGGGCATCAGCCAGGCAAGGTTTCAGGCAGCCAGGGTGGCAGCATGTACCAATGCACACAAGCCAAACCCCACCCGCAGTCCGCTCATCGAGCCGCTCATAAGAGTGTTTCCTGTGCCTGTGGTTAGGAGAGCACAGGCCTGTCTGCTGAGAAGTCTCCAGAAGCATCAGCCATGACGATGATCGGGCATCAACACATACACACAGCCCCGCTCCACAGAAGTGCCATTGTTCAGAATAAGAACTCACTTAAACAACATCATTTTCTGCAGGCCCGCAAGGGCCACCACTGCACATGTACTTGATGTTACGTGATGTTTCAGCGTGATTGCTACACGCAGAGCACTGCCGCGGGCGTGCTGGCTGCAACACAGCAGTCTGTGCCGACACACGTTTCACTTCTTACAGCTGGGCCCTTTTGCTCGGTGGAACAAGTATGTTCTGATTCTGAAGCAGTGGTTTTTTTGGACACAAGCCAGGGTTAGAAACGGTGCTTCTGGAGGATTGGCAGGAATTCTGAGTGTTTTGTTAGTTTTTTTGAGATGATCCAAACACAGATGCCCTGTCAGCCTCAGGAATACACAACAGAGTCTACTAGCTCTCCAGTCTGCAGTCCATAGACTCAAGTAAATATAAGTAGTATTTTCCTTTCAGTCAAAAATTCATAAAATGAATGAGGTGTTTTTTGTTTTTTTTAGGTGTTATTGCTTAGCTTGGCTGGAAAAAAAAGCTTAAAATATATGAGGTGTGAAGTAGATCGTAGATTCAGTGCTCACTGAGCACTTTATTAGGAACACTACAATAATACTAGGTAGAGCCTCCCTTTGCTGTCGAAACAGCATGAATTCCATAAGATGTTGAAAACATTCCTTTGCGATTCTGTTCCATGTACACGTGATTGCATCACACAATTTCTGCCTTTGTCAGCTTTGTTCATTCTGCGTATCTCCCGTTCTACCACATCCCAAAGGTGTTCTACTGGATTCAGATCCGGTGACTGGGAAGGCCACTGAAGAACACTGAACTCACGGTTATTCAAGAAACCAGTTTGAGATGACATGGTGCATTATCATGCTGGAAGTAGCCATTAGAAGATGGGTACATTGTGGCCATGAAGGGATGCACATGGTCAGCAACAATATTCAAATAGGCTGTCTGCATTCAAGTGATGATTGATTGGTATTAACGGGCCCAAAGTGTGCCAAGAAAACATTCCCCACACCATTACACCACCGCCACCAGCCTGGACTGTTGACATAAGGCAGGTTGGGACAATAGATTCATGCTGTTGGTGCCAAATTCTGACCCTACCGTCTGTATGCCTAAGCAGAAATCAAGATTCATGCAATGTGTTTTGCCCTTAACCTTGAAACAACCAGCTCCCTCCCTGTGTCTATAACCTCCTACCTACACATTCTTCATCCAGACAAGAACAAATTAATTAATCTGTCTAGCTTTGTTTATGTATTTGTATATCATTAATTCATGTTAACAACTACATCAGTCAATGCCAATTCATATTTGAATGAAAAAAACACTTTGTATTTGGAAATGGTTAACTAATTATGTTTATCCTATGGTTTACTAATGTATAAATATTCCGGTAACTACGGTAACGGTAACATCAATTAATTAATGTTAACAACTATACTATTGCCAATTCACATACCCTTATTGTAAAGTGTGACCAAAAATAAATAAACAGTTTGTTTATTACATTTGTGCAATTATGTATATATTATACACTCAGTGAGCACTTTATTAGGTATTTATTAGAATTTTTTTATTATTCTGCTGCTGTAGCCAATCCATTCAGAGTTTTGATGCGTTGTGTGTTCAGATATGCTCTTATGCATACCACAGTTGTAATGTGTGGTTGTTTGCATTACTGTCACCTTCCTTTCAGCTTTGACCAGTCTATTGTCCTTGAACCTTCCTTCTTAACAAGGCATTTCTGCCCACAGAACTGCTGCTCACTGGAAGTTTTTTACACCATTATCTGCAAACTTTAGACTGTTGTACGTAAAAATCCCGGGAGATCAGCAGATACTCAAACCACCCTGTTTGGCAACAACAATCATTCCATGGTCAAAGTCACTTATATTTATTTCCTCACTCTGATGGTTGAACTTTAACCGAAGCTTCTGACCGTATCTGCATGATAGTATTCATTGCACTGCTGCCACACGATTGGCTGATTAGATAATCACATGAATTAGTAGGTGTTCAGGTGTTCCAAATAAAATGCTCAGCGATGTTATAATTATGTTTTTTTTCCAGTGTTAAGGTCAGACTGCACTGTAGTGGCACCACCCTGTCACTAGCTGAGTAAGATCGCGTTTTTTGGGCCGTTCTCTTCAGCTCAGCGTGCTCACCTCTTCATAGGTCAGGGTGTTTGTCTCAGTTGGGTGCCATTTCCTTTCCTGGAAGATGTTGTGAAGCACCTTGTGAAAACCAGACTGTAGACGGTGTCATGCTGGGGCCAAGGGCCTGAGTGCTGGGGTGGAAAAATGCAGACTGAAACATCGATGGATCAGATCAGAAATCTGATTCTCGGCTTCAGGTCAAAGTCTTTGTGTTCTCAGCTGCATTCTCTGAAACTCATTGAAACCGGCCACCTGAATTCCCTGTAGCATGCGCTTGTGCGCTGATTCTAAATTCAGCTTTCACCATTCAGGGGTAGCGATATGGCACCTAACATGGTGTTTAGTTGCCCCATGTCACCACCGATACCAATTAAGATGACAGAGCGGAGTATGTTTCCAGTACCATCACACCATCAAAGATGCCAGAGTGCAAAATGGGCTTGAAACCTCACTGCTTGTACTAAATAGAGCATGAGAACGGGAGATATCATTGTGCAGACCTCCACTATACTAATACCTTAGTAACTCATGCATTTTGCTCTCTGGGTATTTGGATGCACATGTTCTGAGCTTAACGCTACAGTGACTACACTCTGACTGTGTTCAACCTGTTCTAAACTTAACACCACAGTGACTACACTCTGACTGTGTTCAACCTGTTCTAAACTTAACACCACAGTGACTACAGTGTGACTATTCAACCTGTTCTAAACTTAACACCACAGTGACTACACTCTGACTGTGTTCAACCTGTTCTAAACTTAACACCACAGTGACTACAGTGTGACTATTCAACCTGTTCTAAACTTAACACCACAGTGACTACAGTGTGACTGTTCAACCTGTTCTAAACTTAACACCACAGTGACTACAGTGTGACTGTTCAACCTGTTCTAAACTTAACACCACAGTGACTACAGTGTGACTATTCAACCTGTTCTAAACTTAACACCACAGTGACTACACTCTGACTGTGTTCAACCTGTTCTAAACTTAACACCACAGTGACTACAGTGTGACTATTCAACCTGTTCTAAACTTAACACCACAGTGACTACAGTGTGACTGTTCAACCTGTTCTAAACTTAACACTACAGTGACTACATGCTGGCTGTAGATGTCGGATGGGTAATTAATACTTTTTCAGGTCACTCTTTAACTATGCCCTGACTTGAGGGCCTTTTTTATTCTTGCTAGACAAGGAGGATAGAACTAAAAAGACCTTATTGTATTAATAATTGGATACAAACAAATCAAATGTCACTAACAGCATGTCTTTCATTCGTTCATTAACATGCTGAATTTCAGCCTATCGGGGTTAAGTTCATCTACATGAAATTTTCCACACCAAAAATAACAGGGTCAGTGTTATCAAATGCACTTTTTTTAAACTCATTTGAGAATGAGTCAGACCTGCTTGCACAGTGAGGCTGCAAGTTTGCCACTATGGAAATAGACGCTGTTGACCTCACTTTAACGTACCTCCAGTCCTTTCCCATGATGAAACAGTATACAGTCAAGTGCAATGACAGCACACAGAGAGAACCGGGCCTCCAGATTCCTCCTTGCACACTTTGTTTACTGTATGTCAGTACTCAGTGCGATGTCGCCCTCATTAAAAGGCATACGGCTTTCAGGGTGTTTCATAAGCTGCCAAGCCTGTTTTTATGGGATTCATTCCAGGGGAAACCATTTGACAGGCTCTTCCAGGAACAATTAATATATTTACCTGATGGTGTTTCCGATCACTTTTCAGACGCACTGGTAGTAAAACTACGGTTCGAGAGAGAAGCAAGACCTCTGATGTGATGTTATGTTAAAATAATTACTGTTAAAATGTGTGGTGGCGTTCTCTGTTTGCGTCCCCGCAGTGCACTTTTTGGGTGTTATGTTTGCGTCTGTGTGCTGTTGATGCGTGTGCGTGGGCAGCTGTATCTGCAGCGATAAACGCTGATGCCATCAGTTGTGTTCTGTTTAGTGAGTGACCTTTCAGAGTACACAATTCAACTGAAGTAAAATACCTTTCGGTTTTACTCATACCACACAACTCTTTGATCAGACGTGAGACATCACCTGTCAAACAGAGAAACCCCAGCCCTGAGCACTCAGCCACTGTGGTTGTCACGGGGGAAGAGGCTCTAACAGTAGACGTGTTCAGGCGTGTGATATCTCCTGTGTTGTTCGCCGTACATGACCACAGTTTAGACCTGCATATGGACGCAGGATATTCCAGAGGTTTTTGTTATTTGTTTTCGCCATGTTTTTCAAACATGCCGATATTCGGATAATCCCTGAGGTTAAGAACTCTCTCTCCATCACTCTAACAGACATCAGCAGCTCAGGAGTGGACCCGACAGAGGAAAAATGAAACAGCCAAATCAGCTTCCCTTGTTTGTGTCCTCTTCCCACCACAAGGAGGGAATACTGTGCCTTACACTAATGCCGTGTTTTACACTAATGCCGTGCGACAATAGATTACAGTGCACAACCGTCTAAAGGAAACGTGGCCTGCCAGTCACAGTTACTGTAGCAGTGAAAGAGAGAGAGCGAGAGAGAGAGAAAAAGAGTGGACAGAGGGAGAGGGAGAGAGAAAGAGGGAGAGAGAGCGGTTTAAGAATATTCATTAACAAGCGTTTAGGGAAGAGCAGCAGACTGAGGTCACGAGACAGCCAGTGCGGAGGTGTTGTGAAATCAGGCCGGCCCGCTGATTACCCAGGTCCACAGCAGGCCCTGGCCGGGGCGAAGGCGTCCGGGCTGGACTAACGGAGCGTCGTTTCGGCGATTAGAGTGAAGCGAGGGTTCTCCTCACCCCTGCGGCTGACTCACAGCTGAGCCTCCGCTTTCATCATGTCTGTTATGAAAGGCATGTGACTCAGGGAGGTATAGCGCTGACTCAAACAGGCCACGTGATCCAATTCCTCTCCCTCTCCCTTCAAATACAAAAAAAACATTTACAACATGTACAGACATAACACGATCATAAGAGAATAACACTAATGAAGTAATTAGTCAATAATATAATTGTAATGCTCGCTCTTTCTCTCTACCCCTCTCTAGCTCCGTCCCCCTCTCTACAGGGGTATTGATGCTTGACAAAATGCCGCTCTGGCTCTCTTGGTTGCCCTGCTTTTGAGTGCGTATGGTCCGCAATGCTCTGGCGAAACCTGAACGCCACCCCATGGGGTTGAGCCTGAGCCCTGTTTGTGCACTGCAGTCACAGAGCAAACACCAGCACAGCTGTAAGCCACCGGGCTAATCCTGTTCGGCCCTTTGTGCCGTTTGCCTGCGATGTACAGCAGGCGGGAAACAAAGAGGAGGATAAACATGGCTTGCTAATCTGCATTATTCTATTCCGCCCGCCCACCACCCATGTTCTTAGATAATCAGCTGAAAGAACAGACACCAAAGCTCACTGCACCCCCTAACAAATACGCCCCACCTCATGATCAATACCCTTGAATGATCAGGCCTTGTACTGCCGTACTGAAAGAAAAAATGTTTTGAGACAGGTAGCTGGTCGACCAGCTTCATGACCTACTCTTCAAGGGTTCTGATTTTCTGTATGTTTACACTAGGACTCGGAACTGTACTGTCCTCTCAGGTCCTCTTTGCACTTGTTCTTGTGTTTGATTGGCACTTTGTTGTACGTCGCTCTGGATAAGAGCGTCTGCTAAATGCCACGTAATGTAATGTAATGTAATGTAATGTAATGACCGGCTTGACCATCTGAATTTCCAAGCTGGCATAGCATGGATTTTACAGCAGGGGGATGTTCAGGGTTACGTCCACAAGTGTGATGATTGTTTTCTAATGTCACGGTTGTCTCGATTGGAGTCATGTGCTTTTTGGTCAGGTTTCTACAACGATGTGTGAGGGCCCAGGCCACGGGGTAGTTTCCCTGCCCGTCCCCTGGCGGTCCCTCCTGCAGGTCACATGGGGCCCTGGCAGCCATGAGTGCCCACATCACCGGCTCTTCACAGACCTGCGGCGTCTGAACTCACCGCCCAGGCCCCATCAATCACGTCCAATCTCAGCCAAATGAAAACAATGAACTTCTGCTTGTAGGAAGCTGCCTGCAGCACCTTCTCAGCGGACGGCTTCAGCGTGAGTCATCAGACGCTTCAGAAAATATCTTGACTTTTCATAGTGAGAGTTTCAGCCAGGCTGGATGGTCGATACTGCGGAATAACAGCGCGAGGGACTCAACACCTCATTGTGAAATATCTCACAGAAACTTATCAACTCAGCATTTCAGGTTCTTTGTGCGACGACGCATTGGTTAGGTAATCCCCTCCATCTTCTTTACTAGCCAAAACTGCAAGAAAATGGGGAAGTTAATCTATCTAATTTGGAGTCATGCTTTTTTGTACGCAACATAAAACTGCAATCTTTCAGTTGCTCAACGCTACAGTATTTCCGTGGTCGAATGTTCCTTCTTTCCACCGTCTTAAGACCCTGTGTTTTAGTGGATGTGGGGGTGTGTGCACACGTGCACATACATGTGTCTAATATAGATAGAGATATACTATAGTGTAAAGCCTGAACAGAAAAATATATATGGAAAAATAGTAGTTATTAAATATCTTTTTAAATATATTTATCAATATTTTTTTAGATATTTAAAAGAACATACACAGCCCCAGTATTTATAATTCATCCAATTCTGACACTGCTGAAAACTGACAATGCCCTGATTAAAAGCCCCACCACCCGTGTTTGAGGAGCAGTCCAGCTAGTGACGGTCAGCGAGCGGCTAACACAGCTGGGTGAGCGACAGGGCGAGCGGCTAAAGCAGCAGGGCGAGTGGCTAACGCAGCAGGGCGAGCAGCAGGGCGAGTGGCTAACGCAGCAGGGCGAGCAGCAGGGCGAGTGGCTAACGCAGCAGGGCGAGCAGCAGGGCGAGTGGCTAACGCAGCAGGGCGAGCAGCAGGGCGAGTGGCTAACGCAGCAGGGCGAGCAGCAGGGCGAGTGGCTAACGCAGCAGGGCGAGCAGCAGGGCGAGTGGCTAACGCAGCAGGGCGAGCAGCAGGGCGAGCGGCAGGGCGAGCAGCAGGGCGAGCAGCAGGGTGAGTGGCTAACGCAGCAGGGCGAGCAGCAGGGTGAGTGGCTAACGCAGCAGGGCGAGCAGCAGGGCGAGCAGCAGGGCGAGCGGCAGGGCGAGCAGCAGAGTGAGTGGCTAACGCAGCAGGGCGAGCAGCAGGGCGAGCGGCTAACGCGGCAGGGCGAGCAGCAGGGCGAGCAGCAGGGCGAGTGGCTAACGCAGCAGGGCGAGCAGCAGGGCGAGTGGCTAACGCAGCAGGGCGAGCAGCAGGGCGAGCGGCAGGGCGAGCAGCAGGGCGAGCAGCAGGGTGAGTGGCTAACGCAGCAGGGCGAGCAGCAGGGTGAGTGGCTAACGCAGCAGGGCGAGCAGCAGGGCGAGCAGCAGGGCGAGTGGCTAACGCAGCAGGGCGAGCAGCAGGGCGAGTGGCTAACGCAGCAGGGCGAGCAGCAGGGCGAGTGGCTAACGCAGCAGGGCGAGCAGCAGGGCGAGTGGCTAACGCAGCAGGGCGAGCAGCAGGGCGAGTGGCTAACGCAGCAGGGCGAGCAGCAGGGCGAGCGGCAGGGCGAGCAGCAGGGCGAGCAGCAGGGTGAGTGGCTAACGCAGCAGGGCGAGCAGCAGGGTGAGTGGCTAACGCAGCAGGGCGAGCAGCAGGGCGAGCAGCAGGGCGAGCGGCAGGGCGAGCAGCAGAGTGAGTGGCTAACGCAGCAGGGCGAGCAGCAGGGCGAGCGGCTAACGCGGCAGGGCGAGCAGCAGGGCGAGCAGCAGGGCGAGTGGCTAACGCAGCAGGGCGAGCAGCAGGGCGAGTGGCTAACGCAGCAGGGCGAGCAGCAGGGCGAGCGGCAGGGCGAGCAGCAGGGCGAGTGGCTAACGCAGCAGGGCGAGCAGCAGGGTGAGTGGCTAACGCAGCAGGGCGAGCAGCAGGGCGAGCAGCAGAGTGAGTGGCTAACGCAGCAGGGCGAGCAGCAGGGCGAGCGGCTAACGCGGCAGGGCGAGCAGCAGGGCGAGCAGCAGGGCGAGCGGCTAACGCGGCAGGGCGAGCAGCAGGGCGAGCAGCAGGGTGAGCGGCAGGGTGAGCGGCAGGGCCTTGTGAAGGCCTCGGGTGAGCGAGTGACCATTGCTGCCGGTGAAACTGAGGCGACCCTGATTGCAGCTCGTTTCCTCAGAGCTGAGTCACATCACTTCCTCTCCTGACTCACCGCCAGGCCGCCACCGCCTGCCCGACCCTGGCGCTGAGCGCTCTTACGCAGGACTGCCTGTTCTCGCACTGCTGAGTCTATATTTATAGCTCATGAATTAGAGAACATTTCATATACAGCGATATTTATCCCCTCTGCCTGTGCCACCGCTATACTAGCAACAGTCACGGCCCAGCTGCAGGGCGAAGAGATCCTGTGTGAGGGTGCCCCTCTTTCGAAATCATGTCCTCGCTCTGCCATACATACTGGTCCTAGCTCCACACAGGGTTGTCGATAGTCCTTGATTACCCACAACGTCCTTCATTTCAGGGGATAGTTCACAAAATTGTTTTTTATTGTGTGGTTTTGAATGGTCCAGTTTTTGTTTTTGTGTGCGATGAAGGATATGTCCATTACATGACATGAATGGCATTTGGCAGACACTCTTATTGTACAGTTGATTAGACTTAGACAATCCTCCCCTGGATGCAGGGTTAAGGGCCTTGCTCAAGGGCCCAACGGCTGTGCAGATCTTATAGTGGCTGCACTGGGGATTCAACCACAGACCTTGCAGCTGCCCTTAGGCCCTTATGTCCAGTTTCTGATGAGCTGCTGCCACCTTTATAATGGCTGCTATCGGCCATTTTATTTGTGTTTCCAGAGGCTGTACATATGAAGAGGTTAATTTTTCATGTTTATAGACTATTATAAGCATAAATTCTAGTTTTCTTTTTGAAGAATAACTGGGTAATATACAGGGGAGTGGCCTGTGGACACTTATTTGAAGTGTATTTTCTTCCTCTAGAGCACAAACAACCAAATGCCCAACAGTCGTCATTAAAAAGTCGGCAGGTTGTCAGAAACGTCTCTAAATATCTAAAATATCTCCCCCCGCAACTGGGCCAGTAAAAAAAAACATACACTGGAATAAGAATTTTATTTTTTAATATTGAGAAAAAAGTAAACTATACTTTTTGGGCAGAAATGGTATGGCGTCTTATTGTCCAGTATTAATGAATTTTCGGGTATACCTTCAAATTTGGGTTTCTTTATGGCTAGCAAGCATCAAAGATGTAATTAAGGAAATACTCAGGAATAAACAGTGTTATATTGATAATATTTTAAAAACTGTTAACAATAAGTCACTTTATTAGGACTCCCCTGAACCAAAACCAACAATATAGAATTGCCACTGACACATAGGCGGCCTGTAGCGTAGTGGTTAATGTACATGACTGGGACCCGCAAGGTCGGTGGTTTGATCCCCGGTGTAGCCACAATAAGATCCGCACAGCCGTTGGGCCCGTGAGCAAGGCCCTTAACCCTCCAGAGGAGGATTGTCTCCTGCTTAGTCTAATCAACTGTACGTTGCTCTGGTTAAAATTGTCAGTCAAATAACTAATGTAATGTAATGTAATGTAAAACAGACTACTTGCCATTTGGCTGAGCTAGTTTTAATATCACCAAAAACAGAATAAGATAATAGGATAAAAATAGAAATAAGGAATAAAACAGTTTCAGAAATCACAAAGCCCCTTCGAACTGTGGAACACAGGATTAAAGCTCCCTAGAGTAGCCCTTGAGCCCTGTATTACTGCAATTGATGGGAGAAGCGTAAGCTCGGTCCAGACTGAGGTATTCAAAGCATTCTATTTGTGGAACAGCTGCAGTGAAAAATGCAAGGTTACATTTTTACAGAGCCGGAGCATTGAGTGCTGAACCCATCTATCTACATGTTACACTGCAAATTGTTTTAGAATGTGTTTTGGCCAGTAGATATGCTCAGATCAACCAAAAGCTATTATACACCGGGTGAGAAGCCGTGGGAGTCAGATCACACACATCTACGCCATTTGCTATGCAAAACAACGTATTGCACAATTCCTACCGAAGCAGAGTTCTCACAGCTAGAACTGAAGAGAGTACGAGGACACGCACAAGCTACTTCAAGACGCAAACTAATCAAAACATACGAGAACTGCACGGCCTCTCCAACCTCCACCTGCGTGAAGGCAACACAAGTGGGGTCCAGTCCGGTGGGGCTTGAAGGGAACGATGGCTTTGACCCAGCTTCAGTGCTCTAAGCTTCAGGGTGGAATGGCCTTCCTCAGCACTGACTCACAACCACCGCTGGGTGGGACGGCATTCTGTCGAGATAAACTCACCGCCAAACCAGCCCTGCTGATCCGTCTCCCTCAGCCCAAGGGAGGAAGGGCATGACAATACACACATTCTGAGACGGAAAAGACTTCATATTATTTGATGATTCAGGTATTAAAGTGCTAGCATGTACGGAACTGTGCAATAACTGCTAGTTATTGCATTTCAGTGTATTTGTAATTGATGCACATACCAGTCAAGAGTTTGGACACACCTCGCCCTTTTTCTGCCTTTTGTGATTAATGTGTTATTTACTCTGTTTGCCATCAAATAATTAACACCTGGACAAATGCAGATTCTTTTAATAAAGAGTATTTGTATACATTTCACCATGTAGTAAGCACTTTTTATACATAGACCGCCATTTCAATGCTTGAGACAAATGAACATAAGGTACATTAAAATCGTTATGTTTTGTATTTGTTTGCATATCCCTTACATGCCTGTGTCTGTCACCTAGCAACATCACCAGAGTCTAGATATCTTACTTTCAGTTTGTCCTACAAGCGATACCAAAACCTCTTTGCATTTGAATGGATCTCTTTGGGAATTTGGGTGGGGCACGTGACTCAGCGGTAAATTATGCTGAGACGGTATTAAACACATTTGTGGACTAAATGGTTCAAGTGATCAAGGGCCTGAGGTAGTCTGAACTAGTATCTAATTCAGACAACCTGAAAGTAAGATATCCATACTCTGGCGATGTTGATAGGTCACAGACATCAGGAAGTCATGGCATGCAAATATAAAATATTTTATGTTAATTTGTCTCAATCTTTTGAATATGTGTGAATTGTTTGATGTTTAATTTTCTCTGTTATTAATCAGAAAAAGCAGAAAAGGGTGTCCAAATATTAGACTGATACTGTATGTGAATCTATATTTTCACTGCATGACAGTATTACATTATGGTTTTAACAGTTTATATTCACCTGAAATATGTGGATTAGCATAGGGAGTCAATGGATGAAAGCATTAACCATATTACTCATAGCCCATTTAAACATGCTACCACAAATCCTTGGTGCCTCCAAGAACAAGAAGATGTGTGGTCACCTGAGAAATGCCATTGGGAACACCTTCCTGGGTTGTTTTGAAGCTTACGTAATTAAGACAAAAATAAAAATACACGAAAGAGGTCAAGAGCTATAGAAGCTATGTCATGTGTTTATAGTGGTTTGAGGCCTTCATGGTCTTCACAAGACTGACTGCTAAATGAATGCTCAACATAGTTAACAAAACAACAGCACAGAACCCTGGGTTTGTTGTTTTGCAGAGAATAATGCTCAGTGACATCATATTGGTTTAAGGACTTCCACACAGGTCTATGTAGCTAACAGGTTACTGACAGCACACTACAACTACAACTTGATGGAAAATGTATTCTCAAAACAAAGGCATTTTTGTATCTTTGATACAATAACAAAACGTTTTTTTTCCTACAGCAGCTCAATGACTGTCAGATGAAGCCCATTCTTAATTTTAGAAAACAATTCTAACACAAATCCCATCATTTATAAATATACTTGGTTATAATCTGCCCAAAGGAGACATTTATAAGCTTACTAACACTACAGTCCTTTTGTTCCAAGCAGTAATAGCTGGGAATGTTGAACTATTTCCATCTTAGATTAGACACCTTAGGGTATAAACATTTATGTTTTGGACATTTATGCATCTTGTTGTTTTTGAGTTTATGGCCTTGCTATTTTCTAAGAAGGAGATACTTAAGTATAGGGGCTTCCTGATGCCCGTTCCTTTGAAGAGTTCTCTAACGAGTTGTGAGAAGCTAATACGCAAAACCCAGCCTTTGTTCAGCTGCAACTCTGCAGATAGTTTCACAAACAGCTTTGCTAAGGGTGTGTTCAACACTTTGACATCAGACCCAGGCTTTCTCAAGATTAAAGCACTGTCTTTGATGAGCTGGAGTTGTGCCACTTTACAGATGGAAATTATGCGAGATGGATGGGTTTAATTATATGGGGGATGAAAGAGCAATGGCTGGAGAGCAGTGACAGGCACTGCTGACACACTGTGTATTTAAAATATGGCAGCTTACATCATGGTGATTCCATTTCAGACACAGGCATCAATTAGCACAGCAGCGTTAATTATGTCATTACGGTACTCCCACAGGTTGCAGACAGACATTTTGTTTATTCCCATTTGATGATAAGGTTCAGACTTCCTGCTGAACTTGATGAAAGTTATCAGGTTATGATAAAAGGCAACAATTAACAAAAAATATTAAAATGGTTAGCTTCCAAAAATGTAGTAAATGTAACTGATTGATTTTAAGAGAAATGCATCGGTTTACATATTTCTCTTGTTCACTTGCGTTCACCATTCCAGTGTTCAGAGTTTGACAGGGGCACAAGAGTTCAGAATGGGAATGTTTTTACAAACATCAACTCTGAATGCTGCTTTTTCGGAGACCATGCGTTACCATATAAGCCTGGGAAACAGAACAGCTCCCGGAGCACTATTAAAATGAACGCAAAGCTGTCAGTCAGGACCAGACTCAAATACCACCGCGTAACTTGTTTACGCTAAGGGACCTGAAGCAGTTTTGGAATTTCTGCTTTCACAATCGGTGCCGCTCGTTTGCTCCCGATGGTGAAGACCGCGGGACAGCCCACAGTGAGATCGAGTGAAACTTGATACACCGTGGCTCTGCCAACTCTCGGTCTCTTGATCTAACTGAAAGAAAAAAAAAGTCCCGACGATGTTTCGATTAACAAAAATATTTCTCAAAGACGGATGACGCAATCCGAAAGCGGAGCCTCTACTCCGTTGATTCACAACTACGACAGCGATGGGAAGCTGCCCAGCTGAGCTCTCTTTGTGAGCAGCTACAGGAAATGAGTCTCGGTGCGCTGCCGTCCAAAGGCCCAGCAGTTAAACTCCAGCCCTGCAGGCTTTTGCAGCGTGCTCTGGTCACATGGAACGAGCACTGTTCTTACGAAGAACAAAGGCAGACTGCATAGCAGGGCCGTCTGTTCCGGAAACCTTCCTTTCCTAGCCCATCATCTCCCAAAACATTTCTCACATCTGCAATTCTGGCATGCCAGTAGTGCAACACTGTGCAACTTTCTTCAGGAAATATTCTCATTATACGATTTAAAGGAGCTTGCAATTCCTCAGAGTGAACACTTCAAAATAATAAACTACTCTGTTACTGACATCAATTCTCCAGTGCTTAGAATAGTACAGTAAAGAAGTATTCATGCTGATATCACAAACAATTTAATGCGCATTCAGCACACACTCCGCTGTGTGTACGTGCATGTGCGTCTATATATGGATATAAGGATTGTTTACCTGGGTCTTATGAAGCAACAGACATATTTGCTGAAATGAGAACCCAGAAGTTGAAACATGAGTTGTGCTGCCTGCCACCCATTGAACACACAGGCAAGCTTTGTGGAGTCAGACAGAGCAGCACTGCTAATGCCATTAGTGTCAGACACCTAAGCCAGACCCTCTTTGTAAAGCAGGCTAATTGGGGCATTTCCTCACGTGTGACCTCTCGCCTTTCGGATCTAAAACGTGGAGCAGAGAGCATGCTGCATTCAGCCGGTCCCAAAAGGAGACGTTTGAGGAAATAACGCTTGGGGGTTGGGGGTGGGTGGTGGGAGGTGGGTTTCACTTTCCCCCGTGGGCAGGTCACCGCAGATCTCTGTGTATCCGTTTCCACGGCGCCCAAAAGGCAGGCTCCCATCAAGCGCTGTGCGTCTGTCAGCATAACCTTTGTTCCCATGGTGATATTTCCCAACCTCCGGATGTGTGCTGTTTACAGCTGGGATAAAACCTGACCTTAATGTAGCTTCTTTATAGGGGCCATATTAGTTTCCAAACTAATGGCGGATAATTTGTCACTTATAAGTTAATGGAGGGGGAACATTATGACAGCTTGCAATAGCTCAGCAGAGTGAGAGATAATGACTCATCATTTCCTATATCTACGTGTGATTCCAAATCATCCACTGCAGTGAAGAAACAGCACAACAAATCAACATAGGAAACAGGAAACTGTATGTACTGAGGTGTCACTTATACACATTTGGTACAGCGGTGCATGGCAGCAGCAGCTGAAGAGACGCTGAATTGAAAGGGAATCGTGCAGGGCCCACAACGCGCCGCACAGTAAACCTTTCCTTTCCTGAGGCTTCGGCCTACAGCACGGGCACAACTGAGCACACTCTTTAAGGAGAAGCCTCCCACACAGGAGCTGGCGATGAGTCATCTCAGGAAGCTCCCTCGCCCACACAAACAGCCGCTGACACATTTCGGGACCACGACAAGACAGGAGCGGCATAGGTGCACAGACGAGCCTTCCCTTTGAAGTGCACACTACCACCCGTCCCAGCGCGGCCACGAGCAGGTAGCGCCTCTGAGCGTTTCCGGCCGAGCTAATTCGCCGGCTTCCTCCCGTGTGATAGCGAAGCCAGACGTTTGCTAGGTCACCGCCAACGCCCCAGAGCCGCGTGCCTCTGCTGCCCGTGTTCAGCTGTTTACAGTTTGAGCCGAAGCCCCGAAAGTTGTTCAACTTACCCTGTAGAATCAAGCAGGGCAGGGTGTAGCTTAGCGCGATGAGTTCAGTACTAAGGAGTTTAACAATGATGTGTCAATCTGCCGCTGTAATTTCACTTCACAGCAACTGAGCGATGGCCCAGTGCTCGCCCTTCGGTCAGCTCACATACCGCACCACCATGGAATGACTGCGATGAGTTCATTCAGGTTGCCAAAATGCAACCACAACCTCAACCTCAACCTCGATGAGACCATCTCTCATTATTGGCATTTTGGCAGACGCTCTCATCCAGAGCGACGTGCCAGTCATTTACCTTAACCATACAGGCCGCCCCATATGCATATCACATCTCCTAAACCTAACCGTATTTGGCCAGGAATTGTCTGCTATCTCTGGATCATGGTGTGGGCCAACTTACTTCACAGTAGAAACAGCCCCTGGAATCACACGTCACTGCAGAGCACTTCTTTAAACGTACTTGTGAGTAATTGGACATCCAGTCAGAGGAAGTCTTGCCAGCTTGATTAAACCTTTCTGAAATAGAAAAGAGGATATGGGGGAGGGGAGGAGGGAGGATCACAGTATCTGCCCCTTGGATGTGTTAATTTTAACACTCGGCCCGGGACGTTACGAAATGGGCTTTGCGAAACACGTTGCCTGCAAACATAATGTACAAAAATAGAAAAGTATTAATTTGGATAAACATTGCCCAATATAAGAAGCTGCAAAAAGAAATCAACCTACTTAGTGAAGTGCAAGATATTGTGGAACACTAAGAGACATGTTCTCTGCATCACTTTACATAACATTCACTTAGCGGATGCTCTTATCCAAAGCACCGCACGATGCAATCGAACATATGCACGTCATGCATCTCAGTTCTATGAGCAAGTGGCAATCGACATGGCTAACACTACCAGACCAGTGTAAAGTTGCAATTGCGTAAGCACAAATGGAGGTGACCGCGACAACCTAGATACAAACATCATGACACAATTGTAAAACAAAATGTCAGCATAGATAGATGCCACCAATACCAAAATAAAAATCAAAGAAGTAAAGAACAAGTTAAGCGGGGTGAGCAGAGGAAGGGAGGCAACATGCAGTCCTAAGAAGCTGGTCTTATTACAGTGTGTGCTTATTCTGGGGACAACAAGAAGGATAGTTCCTGCTTTATCTCTGACCTCTTGACTTTGTATATCCTATCTGTGGTATGCTACAGCAAAATCTGTCCCAGCGCGGTTCCCATTGCTTCACTTGCACTCTGTAGTGAAGGAGCAGATTGACCCACAATGGCTGTATGTGGAGCAGGTATGAATCTCACAGGTATGAAGGATCCCTGGTAAAAAATGTCAACTACAGAAAAGAATGTTCACTACAGTGCCTTTGTAGACATGCAAAGGAACCGGGTTTCATTACCCAGTCTGGCCTATATTTACCTGCTGTGCTCTCACTGCCAGTGAGGCCCGATCTGAGAACTTTCCGGATGCTGGCGACAGCTGCAGCATCCGCTGGTCTCAGAGTCTGCATCAAAAACAAAACATCACCTGCAAAGGGAGGGCGGTGGAAGCAGGCCGAATGGTAGTCCAGGCTAATCTGCGACATGTAAGCACTCTGCCTTTCTTTTTTACAGCTGTAATTTAAACAGCACTGCTCACACATTACATGCTCAGAAAGTGTATTTTTTTCCCCAAACGCAAGGCGGATTTCAAACATTAAAATAACATTCTTTCCATCCGCCGCACAATTCAAACAGCTATTGCAACGACAAGGCTCAGCTTCTAAGAGCTTAGTAAGTGTAACTTCTATGATCTGAAACCCACTTTAGGATCACAATATCATTAAGTTGAAATGGAGCGGATGAAATCACGGCGTTTCTAGGCTAAACCATCTCCTGAAACGGATGACCCATCATACAAAAGAGAATGGCCACTGAATTCTCTACAGCAGGCAATGTTATTTGCGATACAAACCAGATGTAAGGTTAGCTGAACAATCAAAATACTTACAAAATACAGTTGACAGCACAACCTGAATACTGCAAATGGCTGGCATGTAAGCCAACATGCCTTTAGGGGTCATTCTGTACACTAACAGACAATAAAGGCACAGTTGCATAATGTGCAAAAATAGACGTTTTACAACCATTATTTAATGATACCGGCACAGTTTAATGCCAATGATGTTCTCGGTTCTCTTTTACTGTTTTAGAGTTCACATGCCTACCAATTTTATGCACCATTATTTTTCAAGATAACTATCATCCATTAAATAGGCCAGAGGCCAACAAAGGGACAAAGCACAGACACATTTTAAAGACAGTGGGTTCTAAGCTATAAGACATGGAAGCCCTTGAATCAAGGCAATTTATGTTGATAACCTCATTCTACCATCTCTAAAACCTGAGTCCAATTACGACCGTGTTTCAGCGTGTTTGCTTATTTAGGAGATACTGAACTATCTCTACACTGGATTATTAATTATACATGACTGTTTACATATTTTTGGTTTATAACAACCAAAAGTCCTCAGATCTTAAATTGAGTCCCCACCTGTGGTCTATGTATTCTTAGAACATACAATTACGATGTGGAAAGATACAGGATGTAATTTCTTTAACACAATTAAATCTATTGGAGGTGAGCTCTCCATGGCAACCATACTGTTTTCTTTGAATAAACTAAAACCCCACTCCCTTTCGCTCCCGTCAGCCTTACACGCAGTCTCCCTTTTCCGATTTCTGCATGCCTTTCTAGTAAGCGTTCTAATTACCAGTGGTGCAATACGACCATTGCGATTGAGTCATACAAGGGGTGGGGCGAATCGCTCTCATGTAAACTGATGGCTTGCTGAAAGATAGTTTTCTACACACGCTTATCTTAATAACTTTGGCGTGATAAGTACATTGCCAACGAAACTACCAATGCAGGCCTGTATGTCTGTTTTTATATCAGTTTTAGCTACTTCGTAAGCATTAGTAGCCTACCCTATTCGTATATTTCACCACTTAGAACGTGCAAAAATCATTTTCCGTTTCGACGTCCTTGTTCTACAAATAAAACGGATGCTGCAACGGCTTTACTTGGACGTGTAACTCCCTCGAGTATCGCGTAGTTAGGTGACTATAATATAAAACACGTCAGTTATTGCTACGCCCTTTGCAACATATGTTTTCATCACACAACCATTGTTTGAGTAGTCAGCGCTGCCTGTCTTTGTGACTAGTATTGCGGGGTTAACCTACCGGTGTCGTCAGACAAGAGGGGAGGGACTATGGTGTTGCAATCATGGCCAGTTCAACATCATCAACTTGAAACTACTGTAACAGAGGGGGTGTTGGGTATTTGAAGCCTCTACTTTACATCAGACTCGGTGCAGTTAGACGGGCAGGTGAAGGGAGCACGTCTGATCTGATATCCTCGTCGAATTGCTCCTCGTTTAATGCCTGTTTAGCTAGCTATTTTAGATCAGAGTGGTGTAAATATCTTAGACCATCTTTACAGTAGCTATTTGGAGCTCTGCTACAGCTACTACGGACAAAGCTGACTTCACGGTTGCCAGTTAGCTTCCAATGTGCAACTATATCTGTTAACTAGGTAGGCTGGTAAAGCTAGCTAGGTAGCTAACGTTTTTTCTAACGTTAGCTGTTTGAACCAAAGTTTTTATTTCAAACTTGGCAACAAAACAGAAGTGGAATACCACACTTTCTTCTTGAAGCGAAATACACAAAACAAGAAGCTAAAGTCAAGGAATACCGAAAAGTGAGCTATTTGCCAATTCAGCGGGAATACCGAACAAAGACGTCCCACGGAACAAAAACGAGAATACCGGTGGCTAGCTAACTGACTGAAGCTAACTGTCTGCTGCCTGGGTGCATGTCAAAGTGGACTGGTCAGCTGCTTCTTGCATTTGACAAGAGAACTAACATTGTCAAAGAAATCATTGAATGAGCTCGATTTTTGAATTATGGATCAATGAGTGATACGTTACATGCTTGCTGTCGCGGAGCGCTCGGTGACCATTTAACCCGTTAGCGAACGGACCGTATTTTTGTTCTCGTTGAGGCGAAAAGGAATCCTAGCAAATTGTGGTCGGATCTATCGTTAGCGTGCGAGTTATCCTACTTAACGTTAGTGTTGCAGTCGTTATTTTCCCACATTATTTATCACCATTACTCCCGAGTCCTCTCTTTTGATTAACGTCTATTTTTACAACGGAGAAGGATGTGTTTCTACAACTGATCGTTTTGGTTGAGACTGGAATTGCCCCTGTTAGCCAGCAAGCTAACATTAGCAACCATTGTTCTGCTTTGCTGAAGAGTGGGTCCCTTTGTCTTCCACAAACGAGGTAAGGCAGCACAACGCATGGCACTTATTTAAAATACTTTTTAGGGTATATATTGTTATTTGAGCGAATTCTGTAGTGTGAAATGATTATCGCATCGGGTCATTGTCTGAGTAGTGATGGTTAACTATGATAGCTAGCTGCAATGTTGTGAAATAGCACGGTTAAACTTTAAGGAAAGGTGATGGTGCAACTCTACGCTGCGCTCCTAATACCGGTGAATTTCCCATTCATAGCTGCTTTGACTAGCTTGTTATTCATTTCTTCACGTTTAGTCGTGTTATCACTCAGCTTGTTTCACAGGCCAGATGTAAATTGCAGTTTTATGTCTTCGTTAATTAAAACAGGGTTTGGGTCACACTGGTGCCTAACTACGTAGAATTATTATAATTTGTTTTATTTTTACTGATTGTATGGAGAGTATTGTCATAAAACGCAAAGATTCGTTGAACTTAAACTTGCTAATATGCGCAGCCGAATTGCCATTTTAAGTATGACACACTTTAACCGATTAACATTGCGAAACGGATGGACAGTCATTATGAGTAAGTTCACGTCAGTTCTAGATTTAGCAAGCGAGTTACAAACTGTGTGATGCATGATTCTTGCATTGTCTTACTCAATATGATATGCATAATGATGTACTGTTGCGCTCTCTTGGTGAGTCTTTGTTACACATTTTCCGTATGCGATGGGGTGATAGTTTACTGAACTATTAACTCACACGCCGTACGGACATTTTTAGTTAAGTTTATATTAGAGTGATAAGATACTTGCTTGAACATTTTACCGTTCAAATTATTTTATTGATTGGCTGGAATATATTCTCACATTCCAGATTTCAAGTTTCAGAATGTTTGTGTAACTACGTCGGATAGAACAGCAATTAAAGTAAATTCTTTACGCATAACCTTTGTTAATACACGCAATTTGCTGAGTAAATACATTTGATATATACTTGTAGTTACTGATCTATATGAGAGCCATTGTTTTCAGAAGTATTCAGAATCTTGCTAACGGGCCTCAACGTCCGGGGCATTGACGTCACCTCTTGCAGTCTGTTGTTTGTGCTCCATGCAAAGTACCCGGTTTTATTCGTAGCGTGATTCCTGTAGATGATATGTATTATCCTTACTTTAAGTTTTGCAGCATGTCTTTTGGTCGTCCCAACCATGCACATCTGTCAGCGTTTCTTTGTGTCGTTAGGACCTTTGCAGTGGATGCATGCATCACAATTATGTTTCATGTTCCGTGAATAACAATATCACTTGTTTCGCAGATGAGCGTGAACCTGCAAACTGCCCCTCGCACGCTGCCCCTGCGACTGAAGCGCCTGGAATTCGAGGACCCGCTCGATACGGACACGCTGAAATGCAAGCGACCGCGGCTCAGTCTGCCCCCCTCCCCGGGCCTGGCGCCATGTCTCCGCCCACTGACCCAGAGCCCGAGCCCCGGAAGCGCGGAGCAGCACTGCGTATCCCGCATTGGACCGTACATCCTCCTGGAGGCCACTGAGGGAACCCAGACGTACAGGGCTGTCCACAGCGTCACAGAGGCGGAGTTCTCCTGCAAGGTGAGCGCAGTCGGCATTCCATATGCATTTTTTAAATTTTATTTAAATTTTATTTTTTGGTGCTATTGTTGGTTGTTTGCCTTTGTTATGGCCACACATCTAGATGAACCATTGTAAATTATGTACTTCCTTTTGCTAACTGCATTAATTAAATTCTTTGTTGTGTACAAAAGACATAAGGGGTTTAAACAAACCAAAAACTTCTACTGCTACCTGAACGTTCTGCACAAACTGCAGTAGGGTACATATGACAGGGGTAGCTAAGCTAGCCGGAAGCTTCACCAGTGGTGGTTGGTTTCTGAACAAGCAGCAAACGCTGTATCTTTGTCTGTGAGGGTAGGACTAAAGTGGAGCATTACTTAAGGCTTTTGGCATTCAGCATGTCCTGCTTACTTTGAAGATCGTCTGTTCTCAGTCCGTGTAGAAGCAGCAGCTGCTAGTGCCGTCAGCCTTTGGTCTTTCCCTGCAGATGTAATTGTGCACCGTACGTGTTCACGAACCACGGTCCTTAAATTCATTGCCATGACAACAGAAGAGCATAGAGAGTTGGCATATCCTGCAAATCCTGTTTCTCCTTTTGAAACGGCACCTGAATATTGCCCATCAATGATACCCTCATTTCCATTGTGTTCCATTGTAACTTAATATTGCAAACTGCAAACTTGCAACTAAGTATTAATATTTCCTGCATGGACCTGGTTATATCTGGAAGTGTGCCGTATTCATGCAGCGTGCTGCACACGCGCCGTGAAGTGTGTCTCACGTACCTGCATGCTTATTAATGCGTGCGCAGCGTGTGATCGTACCTGTGTGCGCAGCGTGTGATCGTACCTGTGTGGGCTGTGTGGCTCGAGGCTTTCTCCCGCGCGCGTGCGTGGAAGTGCTTCGGATCTCCGTGGCGCGCTTTTTCCTGACTGGCGCGTTTTGCCTCTTCAGGTGTTTTCGGCGAAGAGGTACCAGGAGCTGATGGGCCCTTACGCCCGCCTGCCGCCGCACGAGAACATCAGCCGCGTGGCGGAGGTGGTGACGGGCGAGCGCAGCGTGTACGCCTTCTTCCCGCGCAGCCACGGCGACATGCACTCGTACGTGCGCGGCTGCAAGCGGCTGCAGGAGGAGGAGGCCGCGCGGCTCTTCGGCCAGATGGCGTCCGCCGTGGCGCACTGCCACGAGCACGGCGTCGTCCTGCGCGACCTCAAGCTGCGCAAGTTCGTCTTCACCGACCGCCAGAGGTCAGTATTACACTGCTATACATTACACTACATTACACTATACTACACTACAGTACATTACGCTACACTACATTACACTATGCTACACTACATTACACTATACTACACTACAGTACATTACGCTACACTACATTACACTACATTACACTATGCTACATTACATTACACTACACGACATTACACTATGCTACACTACATTACACTACATTACACTACGCTACATTACATTACACTATGCTACACTACATTACACTACATTACACTATGCTACATTACATTACACTATGCTACACTACAGTACATTACGCTACACTACAGTACATTACGCTACATTACACTACATTACACTACACTACATTACACTATGCTACACTACATTACACTACATTACACTACATTACACTACACTACAGTACATTACGCTACATTACGGTACACTACACTACACTACATTACACTATGCTACACTACACTACATTACACTACACTACAGTACATTACGCTACATTACATTACACTACACTAATGGTATTATGTTAATGGCTCTTATCCAGAGCGACGTACAGTTGATTAGAGCAGGAGACAGTCCTCCCCTGGAGCAATGCAGGGTTATAGGCCTTGCTCAAGGGCCCAACGGCTATGCGCATCTTATTGTGGCTACACCGGGGATCAAACCACCGACCTTGCGGGTCCCAGTGATGTACCTTAACCACTACGCTACTACTGGTGTATTTTAATATTTGTCGACTTTTCGTTAAAATTAGACATTTGGAGGTAGTTTGGGGGAATTTCAGTTGGCGGGGGTTTGGCAACACTGGTCCAGTAGTGCCTCCTGTGTGATTTCAGACTGGTGAATGGAACTCCGTAAAGCATCTTTGTGACAGTCTTCTGCGAAAAGCGCTATACAAATCAGATTGAATTGAATTTCAGTTTAAATTGATTGCAGAAACTTGTTCCAAAAATAGAGCCCGTTTACTTGGTGTTCTTCGGTGCAGAAGACATGGACACATCGACATCGTGCTCCTTGTTGAGGAGGTGGTAGCTGCATATTTTGAGTCTAACTCGACCCAAATGTCAAACCACACTCCAGGAGAAAAATAACTCCTCAGACAGCCGTGTGTGGGCGATGTTGTGTTTCCAGTCACCAAATCACCAGCAACGAGCATCCTGCCGTCGTTATGCTTCTGCGCCTTCATGGCGAAGATGCAACTAATTCACCAAATGACCAATTTGGTCTCCAATAGCTTATTGGGCTTTGTGGAACTCAAGTCTTGGTTGCTTTCGTGTGAGTGGGGGTAATGAGTCAGAATTGTGAAACATTTATCAGTACATATTAGTTTAAGCAAATGGTGGGTGAGTTTGATAACCTTGGCAAAGTTTGTCAATGTCAGAATGTTTTAAATGATATCCACAAAAATTTCTGATGTTCCAGATATTTGGTAACACGCATGGAATTAGTTGTAAGAACATGAAAATGTTTGTTCAGTTGAGTGTTTTGAAACAGCCCTTGAGACCATAGTATTCATTTTCCTCCCCCTACAGGACGAAGCTGGTACTGCAGAACCTTGAGGACTCCTGCCTCCTGAAGGGGGAAGACGACTCCCTGTCTGACAAACATGGATGCCCGGCCTACGTGGGCCCAGAGATCCTCAACTCCCGGCACTCGTACTCAGGGAAGGCGGCGGACGTGTGGAGCCTGGGCGTGGTCCTGTACACCATGCTGGTGGGCCGGTACCCCTTCCAGGACGTCGAACCCGCCGCCCTCTTCAGCAAGATCCGCCGGGGGGTGTTCACCGTCCCAGAATCCCTTTCGCCGCGGGCCAAGTGCCTGGTGCGCTGCCTTCTGCGGAAGGCCCCCGCGGAAAGACTGGAGGCCGGGGAGGTCCTGCTGCACCCCTGGTTCGCCTGCCCCGTCCCCCCTTCCCCCGGCAACCACTTCAGCCCCAGGAACCACTCCGACCAGGTGGTGCCGGACTTCGGGAAGGGCGAAGAGGGGGAATATTTATAGGCGGGGAGGAAAAGAGAACCCTCAGGACTTTGCTCCCATCTCCCCTTGCGCATCTCCCGTGTGTGGTGGGGCGTTTGAGGCGGTGTGCTTCATGACACTGAATCTTCAGGGACGGAGAGAGGAGAAAATGAAAGGCGTCTGGACTGGAGTCGGTCTTGAGCGGTTCTTCTGCGAGATGGAGTCGCGGGAGCGCAGGTGAATGGCAAAACTTCACGAGCGCGTAGCTGGCCGCCGTTGAGCCGCGCCCGTTTCGCCCCGACCGCAGCCAGATATGACCGTTATTTTCACCGCTTTTCCAATGAAAAGGATCTTAAGGAAGACGCGGACGACCGATTGGCGACGAGGTCCAGATGAAAGGAGACGGCGGGAAACGAAAAACGACCTTCGCGCCAAACGATGGGCCCTCACGCCATCTTCGTCCTGTGCCCTTTCTGTCGAGCAGTATTCTCCCTTTGCAAAAAATAACATTAATAAAAAGCTACAAAGAGACCAGTGTACATGAGGGGAGGGTGAAGTGTGATTGGGAAGAGGTTTAAAAACAGGCGTCAGGATACCTCTTGACTTGATTTAATCCTGGAATACTTGATGCACAACAGTTTGTGCCTTTCTTTTGTACTGTCGTTTACATCGTTTGCTGTGTAAACCTGGATCCTGCCATTCAAAGTGCCTTTACCCCCCCACCCCACTGGGAAAATTTCTCAGTGATCGTTCACTTCTCCTCAAGGAAATTGGAACCAAATAAAACGAGTGCTTTACCAAAGAGAGTGTGTAGCTTCCCTCAGTCTTCACTCTGTGTATGGATCCAGGTTAACCTAACTGAATTTTCTGTTTGTCATAAAAGTTAAAAAGGAGAGGCTTTTTTCTTTTTTTTTTCTTAACATTGAAAGGAACTATAAATCTCAGACACAGGGCCTAGCTCTGGGTTTTTATGAAGAACTTGTGATGTGTCATTGTACGCATGTTGTCATAGGTCCTAAAAAAGTTGCGCAATGACGACAGACAACTTCTGCTTGACTTGCTTTCTGTCTGTATGTATGATTATGTACAGTGGGGGCAGGTTTGAACCAGAAGGAGACTAGAGATTTACCGGCTCCCCCTGTCCTGTCTACAGGCAAAGAGGTATTACGGTCTTGGACCTGAAGAAGCAGAACGAGGCATTAAAAGTCAGGAGTGCAACCTGAGCACTTAGGATGGCCCTAAGTCTAGGTTCTTTCTCTGAAAAAAAAAAAAAAAAAAAACTTTTGTGAATTTTGTAAATAGGTTTTTTAGACAGAGAAAAATGCACACTACAGTTTCTTTGTTTGAGGGAGGGCGGGTGTTCTTTGTTTTGAAATAAATGTATTTTTGTTGTTGTTGCCAATAATAAAAGCTGAAAAACAAATTGAAGTCGTTCTCGTCGTGCGTGCCAGCTCCTCACCGCGGTAAGAGGGGACTTGTTGAACGTGCGATCGCCCGAATCCCGCAGGGTTTCGCCCGTTACGAAACGGGCTTCTGTGCCACCGGTGCCTTCACCGTTTAATCTGGAAATCCGCCCGCTTTCATCAGTCCGCATTCCTTTCACTGGAGCTTTTTTCCAAAGGGGAAAATATAACCCCTCTAATTCTCTTTTGCATCTCACAACCCAGAATGCACTCATTTCAGCACATTAGTCTGGTTGTTTTTCTCTCCGGTTGACCCTGGGCTACATTTACCGCAACATCCATTTTCCTTTAATAGGGAATGTGCGGTCATTTATTCCTGGCCATGAGAAAAGGCCATGATTTCTCAACACGCAGGCCTGATGCACTGTAGGAGCGTGACTGTGAAAAGCATTCATCGGGAACATTGAGCAGACTGCCAATCCCATGCCTGGGGCCTGATTTCAGGAGACCTTTAGCATGTGCAACACAAATAACACGACCAATGATTGGCGCAAAACCACCGCCATGGCCGATTGGTCGTCTTACTGGTTTTGCATGGGCTAAAAGGTATTAGTAGATCAGACACATAGTCACATGTAATCATGTAGGGCGGCCTGTAGCATAGTGGTTAAGGTACATGACTGGGTCCCGCAAGGTCGATGGTTCGATCCCTGGTGTAGCAACAATAAGATCCGCACAGCCGTTGGGCCCTTGAGCAAGGCCCTTAACCCTGCATTGCTCCAGGATGGTCTCCTGCTCAGAACTGTACGTCGCTCTGGATAAGAGTCTCTGCCAAATGCCATTAATGTGATGTAAGCACACCATCCATCTATCCATCCATTATCCTAACCCGCTTATCCTGAACAAGGTCGCAGGGGGGCTGGAGCCTATCCCAGCATACATTGGGCGAAAGGCAGGAATACACCCTGGACAGGTCGCCAGTCCATCGCAGGGCACACACACCATTCACTCATACACTCATACACTCATACACTCATGCCTTCGGGCAATTTAGACTCTCCAATCAGCCTAACCTGCATGTCTTTGGACTGTGGGAGGAAACCGGAGTACCCGGAGGAAACCCATGCAGACACAGGGAGAACATGCAAACTCCGCACAGAGAGGCCCAGGCCGACGGGGATTCGAACCCAGGACCTGCGTGCTGTGAGGCGGCAGTGCTACCCACTGCACCATCCGTGCCGCCATGTAAGCACATGTATGCATATTATTATTCAGATAACGCAGTTATATGGCAAACCCAGTTATGGCATGGCGAGTGATGAACTCTGTACCACCTTGTGTCCTTGCAAAAATGTACACAGGACAAGTGTGGGCAACCGTTTTTTCTGTAAGCATGCCTGGTCAATTCATAAACATAAGAGGCATGACAAAATAAAAAAGAGGCATTATAAAAGTATGAAACTGCAAGATATTTCAAGATTGATGGAATTTTCCATATAAGGCCTGTGGGCAAACAGCTTGAAATGAGTGGAAAACAAAACTTTGGCTAATGAGAGTGTTTGTCAAAGCTTACCTTTACATCAAATCAGCACAGCTGAATCTGAAATGGTACTAGGACCAGGAAACAACATTTATGCTACAGAACAACTTTATCTAGACTATTATTAGGTGGCATTCCAATCCAAAAGTGTGCCATTTGTAGCAATATGCCCATTTGCACCACTGAGCAGTGCCATTTCTACATAAATACAGATTCTGTTCCTCTCTGGACCCTATGGGTCCGTGCATACATGATCGTTTAGTTTCATTTCGTGGTAGATATCCTGAATTAAGCTCACCAGGCATTGTCAATAATGCCTTCATTGTAAGAATTTGACAAGAGATGCATCAATGAAAACCCACAATATTAGTAATAAACGAGTTTCACATGAGTTTATTAGTGGGTGGGGGGGGTGGGGGGGGGGGGGGGGGTTGGTGTGATTAAGGTCCCCCCGCCCCCCTATCCTAATGACAATGAGCCTTCAGTTGACTCTCCCACACAGCGTGCCTTCATAGTGAAACACCGAGACAGGAAACATTCACAGAATGAGCAAACAGAACTCATGATGCTTGCTCAATGCGAGAGCGACCTTAAGGTCAAAGAGCCTGTTTAGAGTTACAAGAACCGCACATGCTAAAGAGGCAAACAACACATGCTGCTCTTTCGAAACGGCTCAACAAAAAATAAAAAAATTAAGAGGGCAGTTTGTGCAATGTGTTATACTCCGCTGCATGTGGAGGTCTTTCATGGACAAACACGGCCATACCAGGCCCCAGTCGAGAGTGGTTTTAATGCGTTCCCACACAAGCAATAACAACAAATACCGCATTCCACAGAATGAGGGCCTTACAGTTGGACATCTTAATGGCTTTAGTAATTGTTTTTTCCCCCCCTGGCAAACCATTTCAATTTAAGCCACCTTTGTTTCCAGAAATCACTATTTGGAATTTACAATACGTCAGACTCTACAGCCAACACTATTAATCATTCATCAGTAAATGTAAATGCCATGAAACATTCTTGAATTTTATTTCACAAATTAATGTTAAATATACTCATTTTCTTAGTTTGAATCACGATAACAGACAATTTGGTTAACACATTTATTAAACATGGTGCGATCGATTACAGTAGCAAACCTACATAATGGAACCACAATATGCAGTGCTCGCAACCTTCAAGAGTAACAAAAACAAAACAAATGAGTTTTGTATTGTACGGATGCTTCTTCTTGAACCAATATTATTTCATTTATTTTACTTGGGTTTCATTTTGAAGTTAACTTGAAAATCCCTGAGAATACAAGTCTCTGCTTTGTGTGAATTACACAAAACACCTGGTTGGGATAAATAATGGATGAATGTAAGAATTATGGTTAAGCATACTGTAGCTACAACTACACTACAATGAACGGCTGAATACAGGGTACAGATTCTTCCCTCCAATGAGTAACAGAATGTCCATCTTGCTGACCTTCGCAGTGGAGGAATTTCAGCCTACACAGCATGCTTCTGCCTTTCTTCTGTTCGCCACAAATTCCTCAGTAACCAGCAATGTGTACGTGGGATCCGGCCCTCCTTACACAACACTCATTTACTCCTTGTGCCGTATGTTACGGGCCGGCGGTTCATTTGAATAATGTACGGTTCGACACTGATTTAAACCAAACGGAGACACTGAACGAAAATGAGAGGCGCTGAGGCAAGATGACGCACTTCCATAGGGACGCGCCTTTTTCCGACGTCAGGAAGTGCAGTGTGGAAGTGACCCGACGTGTACGTTCGCGACGATATTCGAAGCGAAGTTTAAAAATTACAAATGTAAAAGTTGCCGTAAAGCGTGCAAATGTCAGCCGAACGATTGTGGATGAAATTTCTGTTTGAAATGTTTTTGTTTGAATTTTAAACATTACATTCACTAATCACCTGATCTCTTAACAGTTATGCTCTACAGGCATATGCATCAGAACATACACCTATCTGCTAAAGATGGCATGACACTGTCAAAAGCCAGGACAAAAGCCTAACGGACACATTGGCCAATAACGGACTGTGATACTAACAGCACTCCTACACTACACTGTGGTTATGAAACAACCATTTCAGTAGAAACAACAAATAAATCACCCACAATTCACAACTACTAATTTCCCATCATCTTTCACAATTTTGTGAAGCAGGAAATCCAAAAAGAGATGGGTACAGACATAGGATATCAGCTCGTTTCAGTTAGCTAATGAAATATAGCGCACAACTCAGAATACCCCTTCCCCGACTTTTACACCTCAACATAAACAAACATTAACAATGCAAAAATAAATAATGGAAATGGCTGGAGCTTTAAAATGGTTTCTTTTCTGATCAGCGGTTCACAAGTGTTTATTGGTAAATGGTAAATATCTGGTAATGGTAAAACATTTACATATTACATTTATACATTATTTATCCAAAGCGCTTTCATTCACCCATTCACACACACACACCAACGGCAATTGGCTGCCACGCAAGGCACCAACCAGCTCGTCAGGAGCGATTGGGGGTTAGGTGTCCTGCTCAGGGACACTTCCGACACATACAGGGCGGGATCGAACCGGCAACCCTCTTGACTGCCAGCCGACAGCTCTTACCACCTAAGCCAATGTCACCACAGCAATGAATGCGGGTAAGGCTGCGTCTAATTCCACACCATCAGTCATATGCAGGTGGTTTCAGGACTAGCATTCATAGTACTTCCTTCAAACGCTTCATGCCATAAGGAAAGATGTGTGGGAACAAGTTCAATAGAAATGGCAACAAATGCCCACCAGAGCAGAATTCAAAGCAACTGTATGAACACTACTGGTTGAAACCACCTTATCAAAGAATCACCACACAAAAACCAGAACGTACTGTAGGTGGACTCAACTTGACATGCATGCATTAACACACGCATGAACACTTTTTAGTCATTATGAAACTGAGCTTTGGTGCTCGAGTAACAAAAAGATAACTAGTGAGAGGCATTGGAAATGTTTTTGCCACCACGGTCTGATGTACGGAGTGAGAACTGTAGCAGTGCGGATTCTGCATAGCTAGCAGAGAAGGGCTTACGCGGGCCTAGCAATCTCGCAAATCACGGGTAAAATGTCATAGCCAGAGAACCAGCAAGTTCACGATGTCCGCGAGATAAGACTCAACAATGACTCGAGCAACCAAATGTCTGAAGACAGGTGAGGGTTACACGTCGTCGGCCAGCTAGCGTGTAACCTGCCACCAGGCTAGGGGACTACTGCCATCTTCGCCAAACACAGCATCACAAACTGATGCTGATCCTTCACATGAAATGTACACGGGTACAGAGTTATCGTTTACTCAAGCTTCTGTTGAGCATGTGCACGTAATCCGTTTGTGGCTCCATACTGCAAAAGGATTACATGCAACTCAGCTCCCGGTCAAAGTATGACACTTGGCTGCGTAAAACGAAACAAGGGCATTAAAAACAAGCACAAGAATAAAAACTGAGGACATAAAACCGGGCTGTGACAGCCCGGGACAACACATGCTGATCTCTCCACCAATCCTCAACAGAAAATGGAGGACCTAGTATATTTAAGAAAACAAATGTTTCCTCTGATGTTTTAAAAAAATATATATTTATGTTGATGTATGTATATATATTAAACATTGCCACCAGGCAATGTCTTTAAAATGCAATGCTTCCCCAATGCCTTGAAAACACAGCAAATAAAACCAGTAAATATGACCTATAAATCATGAAACTGGCCTGCTGGCATATGAAAAGGGTAAAATCTGAATGAACTACCAGCGATGCTAAAAACGACACTTGCGCTTGGTGCAAGGGCTCAATGCATCACAACGTCAAGTACGTTTAAGTTGACGTAATCGTCATATATTCAATTGCACCATGCTTTCATCATCCAATTCAAAAATCGGAAAGCAAAAGACATTTTAACCCCTGCTTAGCAGTCAGTGGAGGTAAAGGTAAAGACAAACTAGCGGGTGTGCATGACGAGCACGATTAAAAGTGTTGCACTGAGGGAAAAAGGAGAGGCATGGAACTGGTGTATCAGGACCCCTAGTGTCCAATACATGTAACAGCAAGCAAACAAAATGGTCTACGCATTACATACCAAAGCTCCCAATGTCTGACAGGAAGTAACATAAATATACTGGATAAGAATATATTTTCTGGTGACACTGCGTCTGAAGACAAAGCTATATGGAATGATAAAGCTTGCTATTTAGAAAAAAAGAGAATAAAATACTTGCAGGTAGTCAAACACTCTTAGTACAAATTGAAAACAGAAAGGTTCACAGAAATGTACCTCTACCAATGTAGAGGAAATGTACCCCTCCCTGCATTACGACATTTCTCACACTCAAATAACAAACGACCAAAAAAAAAACCAAAAAAAAAACACGATCCACAGAACACAATCAAAACGAAACTAGAGTACACGGTGGAATAATTTGAGATAAAAAAAAGAATGAGGAAGTTCCCGATTTTGAACGGCTTTCAGCTTCAGAGACGTGGCGTTTGCATGTAGCCGCTGTGTGCACAAGCAGGCGTCCCGCAGGGAGGGCCCGGGGAAAACCGAGCGCTGGGCGGACTGCAGGGCGGGCGCAGACAGAGAAACGGGAGCGAGACTGAAGCTGCAGCTTCACACCGAGCTCTGACGCCCGTCTTCCCACAGCGCGCTCTCCCCCGCTCCCTCAGGTGCACAGAGCGCCATACCTGTGGAGAAAAAGCAAACCATCGCAACCAACCCAAAAGCATCTCTTAACATTTCAATGTACAGTGGGCTCCAGAATGATTGGCACCCTAGATAAATATGCACACGAAATACTGCAAACCGCAAAACACTATTGCAATGAACTTTCTTTTCCAACATGTGTAAAGTCATATGCTTTATTGTGGATTCAATGGATTCAATCAAAGTCAAATGAAAAAATAAAACATTTGGTTTCACAACTATTTGAGAAACCTAAATACCCCTGGTTTAATGCTTTGCGCAATCACCCCTGGCAAAGATGACAGCCGTGATACTTTTCCTATAACTTCTGATAAGGTTAGAGAACACATCTGGAGGGATATTTGACCATTCCACCATGTAGAACTTTTCAAGATCAATGACATCCTTGGCCTTGCACCTATTGATTACCCTCTTCAGATCACAGGTGGTTCTGGATGGGATTTAAGTCCTGTTGATGGCGACTGGCCACTGCGGAACATGGATAGTTTTTACTATAACTGTGTGGATTTTGATGTATGTTTGTAGACTTCTGGAAAGTCTATCTACGACCAAGACTCTTAGCAAAGGCAACCAGGTTTTCCGCACAAATTTCCTGGTACTTTGTGGAATTCATTGTGCCATTGATCTTAACTAGTATACCTGGACCACTGGCAGCAGAACATCCCCAAAACATCAATGCCCCACCGCCATACTTGACTGCATGAATGAGCTGCCTCTTCTTTTATGCATTCCTCTTTTGCCACCAAAAATACATCTAACTCGATTTTGGTCTCATCTGACCATAGCACTCTCTTCCATTCATAATTCCAATGATATGTGGCAAACTGTAGATGCTTGGATTGGCATCTAGTGCCCAGTGAGGGCTTTCTTCATGCAACCATTCTAAAGAGTTTGTTGAGATGGAGAAAATTTACGGCCGATCTTGAGACTTGGTGACCCCGAGATGCAACCATTGTTGATCCTTGGGTTCTTTAAGAGCTCCCCAACCATCTTCCTCACCACCCTTGGTAACAACGTCCACTTCCTGGCAAGTTTGCAACCATTCCATATGTTTTAAATACTTGTATAATTGTCTTTACAGTGCTAAGTAGTTTGTTGAACCCATTACTTGTGACGGTCAATTACAAATTGTCTCTTTTGGATGGACAGTTCTTAGTTTTTTTTTCCTTTTCACACAATATAGTTAATTTAGACTGAGATTAATTAATTTACGTTTATTTACAATAATTGTTAGGGATGCCAATCATTTTGGTTTTCATAAAAAAATTAATAAGATTACTTCATAAAAAATAAAAAAAACACTGAATACATGAAAATAAATGTATCAAAATAAAAGTATGTAGTATTCCTATATGTTTGAGCATAATGTATACATAGATGATCTGTGTTGGTTACAAAATATACTTTTTTCATGCCTGGCAATTTTGGCAAATACAGCCATTTTCATCAGGTGTGCCAATGATTCTGGAGCCAACTGTAGTATACAGAGTTCCCGGGAGGCAATGGGCAGTGTCAGCAGGACAAGGAAGAAAGGTTTTCGTCTTAATTCTTAAACCAGTCATTTAGTGAGTTATTGCACCATCTGGCTGACAGTTAAGGAAATGGTACCAATTCTGATTTATGCTCTTAGAGTCTTGCTATCTGGCAGCGATGGGTCAATGTGTCGGTACGATTTTGAAGCCTGTTTTATTGCGTACATTTGAAGTGCATATCTCAATGGTGCTTTTCCTTGGCAAATATATATTTATCCCGAGAATGAAATACGAAAAATTTGTGACCCTGTTGTGATACTGGAAAATATAGCAGAGGTGCAGTTAGCCTCAGGCACAAAGCCTCCTGTACTATAGGCAGGTAATATAAGCTACTCACCTCTCCTCCATGTTACCTTCCTCCTCCTCCTCCAGCTCCAGGTCCAGGTCATTACCAATGCCTGAGTCTCGTGGGGCCATGAACACACTGACATAAGGAGGCAGGAGTAAGTGACTGACCAACACGCACATTACGCCCTGCTTGTTCATTTCATAATGACCTACAGACAAACATCCTGCTTGTTCATTTCATACTGACAGACAAACATCCTGCTTGTTCATTTCATAATGACCTACAGACAAACATCCTGCTTGTTCATTTCATACTGACCTACAGACAAACATCCTGCTTGTTCATTTCATAATGACCTACAGACAAACATCCTGCTTGTTCATTTCATAATGACCTACAGACAAACATCCTGCTTGTTCATTTCATAATGACCTACAGACAAACATCCTGCTTGTTCATTTCATACTGACCTACAGACAAACATCCTGCTTGTTCATTTCATAATGACCTACAGACAAACATCCTGCTAGTTCATTTCATACTGATCTACAAACATCCTGCTTGTTCACTTCATAATGACCTACAGACAAACATCCTGCTTGTTCATTTCATACTGACCTACAGACAAACATCCTGCTTGTTCATTTCATACTGACCTACAGACAAACATCCTGCTTGTTCATTTTATAATGCCCTACAGACAAACATCCTGCTTGTTCATTTCATAATGACCGACAGAAAAAAACATCCTGCTTGTTCATTTCATAATGACCTACAGAAAAAAACATCCTGCTTGTTCATTTCATAATGACCTACAGAAAAAAACATCCTGCTTGTTCATTTCATACTGACCTGCAGTCAGTCACATGACTCTGGGCATGCACTGCCAACCAGTTAGGCTCAAACAGAAAAAGATCATTTCAACGCCCATTGGCTCAAACAGAGATGGGTCACTTCCACCCCCTGTTCAAACGGCTGATGCCTACTCCTCTTTCGACAGTGGAGTCGTTTCTGTCCTTATTTTTCTCCAGGCTCACCTGACCGATCGACAGGTGAAGAATACAATCCGTTTCAACCTCTTATTGTAGAAAAAGTAGTTGAAGGACCAAAGGTTCCCCTCCTCTCCGTACGGGTCTGAATCCAGGTCCGGATTATAGCTGCCAGGGAGACAGAACATCATTTATAAGACAAATTAAACCTCCATATCCTCTCATCAGCCCACATGCACACTGTTCAGCTTCAGCTGCAGAACAGAGAGATGAACAGGAGCAGGTAACATGCACACTCAGCTTTACCCTGTAAAAGTCTTATTCAGACAGGCAGATCTCGCTCTTACCTGTAGATGTCACATTCAGACAGGCAGATCTCATCATCGATGGCTTGCCACAGCTGGGCCTGCATTCGGCTGAACTCTCCTCCGGCGGCTGAGGACAGACTGCTGTTCACCGCATTGCACACCTGAGATCACAGCCAGACTGCAATCAACACACATTTCCCTGTAGCACAAACCAACACTCTACAGCATGCTGCATACAATCACAAATCATGCAAAAGAATTGGAGGATCTGCCTGGAGCAATAACCATTTTTTGATTTTGCTGCAAATAATTGACATTTTCATAACACGCCATGAAAACTATGTGCACTGTCAAAATTATATCCCTAGGAATACATGATGAGAATAGGCCATTTAGGCTATCCAGACTTGTCATTTACCTACAGACGAAGCAAACAACTAATAAAATATATTGAAAAAACACGGCTCTCTTCCTAAATGAGGACCATTGATTACTTTCGGCTATTTTGAGCAAGTACGCATTAAATGCAATTGGCCGGGTTCCCCTTTCGTGGCCAGAGTGTTACCTTCGTTAATACTGATACTAATAAAAGGCCTCACCCAATTAACACTGGGCTCCCGGCTGAAGTCGTGGCTTTTGGCGCGACTGAAGTCGTAGTCGGGACGGAAGGAGGCGTTGAGAGTGGCAATCAGGTAGAAGAGTGTCTTCCGGCTGCACTTGTCCGATAGAGGGCCTTCACCCTCATCCCCACTCTGCCCACTTTGACTCAGCCTGTAACGACATACGACTCTGGGTTAACCCAAAGTCAAGTACTTCTTCCACTCACACTGCAGCCTATTGCTTACACTGAGCTCAATACGCTGAGCTTTTGAAGAAGGGAGAAGGGAGCGGACGGTTATATCAAATCAAAGGGCGCATTAAAACTTTACTTTGGTCCGGCATCTATACATGCTTGAAAAATGCAGGTGTGGGTCTAGCGTTATCATGTTATATTTACGCAAAGCATAACATTCTACTACAAGATATGAGAGAATGTTAGATTTTGGGTAAAGACTATAGATTGCCAATTTACTCAGGTCATTATACTTGTCAGAAATATTTATCTTTATGGTGGTCTTACTTGGGACTGGCTCCAGAGGTCTGTGGTGGGGACAGCGCCTCCAGGACGTGTGGCAAACCCTCCTGACAAAACTGCTTAAACATCTGTTTGTCATCGCCTGCCATTTTACATGAGTAGCTCTCAATCCTGCGGACAGCGGGATACGAAAGGTTCTTTCTACATTTTGTTCAACTTGCAAGTTCACAACGTTCATGTTCACAACTTTCATAGGTTAGCTGCAAACTTCTCGACCACTATCTCTCATAAACGAAAGGAATAAAAAAAGTGAAAAATTTAACAGCTAACTGTTAAGTTACAAGCGCTGGTAGGCTAAATTTCTTTCCAAGGTGTGCAGCCAGCTAATGTTACATAGCCGTCTAAGCAAACTAGGTTACTAGCTATCTTAACGTTATCGCAAACGCCAGAAAACACAAGCGTTTATCACATGAGTACCATGCAAAAATAGCTGAAGACATTTTCATGAATGTTAACAGCAGTTAGCTATGCGGATAGACTAGCTGCTGCTAGCTAACGTTAGTTCATCGCAGTAGCTTTACTGTCAATTAAGATTGCTTGCTAACATAGGTAGTGTTTGTTTATAACTTACCGTCCTATTATCTGGCAGTTTCCTGTTTCAATCGTGAGTTGGGAATTTATGGCTTCAAAACTTGAATTCTCCAGAAGTTTCATTTCAAAACATATACGTTGGATCAGATGTGTAAAGTAAATCTCCGACGTAGCCCATTCACTATCTAACGTTAGCAACAACAGTCAACTTGACCAACGTCAACCTGCTAAGTTAGCTAGCCTAAGCTGGCAACACAACACACGCGAAATCATTCGACATTTTCCCAAATTGTGAACTTGAAAGATGTCTCCTTTATTTATAGATATCTGCGTACTGGATTACTATTAAAAGCAGTTCCCCTTTTCCGTTATAAACTTTTATCGAACAATACGTTACAACTTCTGGGCCTAAGCTTCCATAATAAGCCGCGCACTCAATTTGAAACCCGCGGACTTCATCGACTTCTGTAGCCGTAAAGGAAGTATGCAGCAGCCGCTAGTATTCAACAAAGGCTAAATGTTAATTCCGCCTTCACCCATATGACACCAAATACACATTTATGGACGCGGTAATGATCTCTGTTGAAGCCTTAAGACACTTATATGTCTAATAAAAATGTCTTCCTTTTTACTGTGAAATTTCCAATACCTGCCATTAAATGAACAAAAATTAAATCCCAAATTCTTCATCCCAGCAATTTAATCAGGATTTAAATTTAAATCCAAGGCTTCCTAAAGCCTTCGCCTTGGCAGCAACCCGTGACTGGAGGTATAAAAACAACAATAACTTAGTTCTTGTAGTATTTTGCTTTATCTTCGTTCTGAATTTACTTCCTTTCTTATACCCCTCCGCTTTGGATAATTTCCTTGTTTTGAAAATTTTTTTTGTACAAATCACAAGGTGGCGCTATTGTCATGTTTTAGTATTTGTTATTTTGCCTCTCCAATGTTAAATGGGATAATCCATTGTCATAATTTCATAATTTTTGATGTATCATTTATCTTTTATAAAGTGTACAGCCTTTGAAGTATGAAAACACACGTCTCAAAATGACCTGGTTCATTGGGTCCGTCCCCTGGCCTGACTGGAGCCGATGCACGTTGTCCGACAACGCACTTGAAAGGGATCGACTTTCAGCAAGTTTAAAAGCTGCACCTGTGCACACTTAAGTGATGTTTTTGGGTTGTTTTAATTCCAGGGGTCCAGGGGCACTGGTTAAAATCAATGGTATAATTTTGTCTGACAATCAGTTTGACCCTACCACAAGCATGAGGCTCGGCTGTAGATGGACTTTCCAGCAAGACAATGACCCAAAGCATACCACAAAATCCACACAGAAATGTTTCTGTGACAACAAAAGCCATGTTCTGATGCCGGTCCTCAGTCCAATCGATAACCTGTGAGCTGAACTGGAGAAGGTAGTTGATAAGCGTAAACCCAAGAATGTGAAGGATCCTGCAAAGATCTGCATAGAAGAATGGTCCAAAATCCCTCCAAATGTGTTTGTCACACACTGCGTGGGAGATGCGACACTGTTTGCCACCTGGAAAGCGAGAGAGCACCAACACCAACACAAAATATATAATCAAAAGTATATTCCCTTCCCCCTCACGGGTTCTGGGCAGAAATACTAAATGAACACAATAAGCCAAAATAAAAAAGGCAAAAGAAAGTAAAATGCATGATGAACTGAAGGATAAACAAAATGAAATAAAAACTTGCACTCTGGAGTGGTCTCCTGGTCTCGACTCTCTCTCTCCTCTCCTTTGTTCCTGGTCTCAGCCGCCTACTGTAGTAAGAAACACACCTTATAAACTCCTGGACTAATTTGCAAGGTAGTCCAGGTACAGTACCAGTCAAAAGTTTGGACACACCTTGTCTTTTTCTGGATTTTTTGATTAATGTTTTATTTCCACTGTTTGTAATCAAGCAATTGATATGTGGTCAAAGTGCAGATTCTCATATTTTATTAAGCCATGTTTTTATACATTTTGGTTGCACCATGTAGGAATTACAGCACTTTTTATACATAGCCCCCCATTTCAATATTTGAGACAATTTAACATGTCAAATAAAATAGTCATGTTTTGTATTTGGTTGCATATCCATTACATAGCATGACTTCCTGATGTCTGTGACCTATCAAAATCACCAGCGTCTGGATATCTTGTTCTCAGGTTGTCCTACAAGCGATACCATAACTCTTTGCATTTCAATGGATCTCTATGGGAATAGGGGGGTGGGACTAGATTGCTACCTTGTTGTTACCGCCATCTTACCTTCATACAGACTCTTTATTTGATGATTTGTTGTTTTCCTGTAAACCCTGGGTATATAGAAGGAAATGTGGAACGGTACGAAGACTCGCTAATACAGCCTCCTACGCATTTGCGTATAGCCATTCATATGACACCTTGTAATTCTTGGAACACATTTTCATTCTATTTCTGCAATGCACATTGTTTCATAAATTGTATTAATTTGAACCTGCATCCTCTTGACTTGCACCACTGCACACTTAGCAGTTTGGAGTCCTAGCAGACATAGACAACCTCGGATACCTGCACCCCGTAGTCACTCGCCTATACAACAGTGCCGTCACAAGATACATAAGTGTATCATTGCAGGCTATACAGGCCACAGGCACGTCCACGTTGACATAGATAGATAGCGATCGTATAGAGCAACACTATTGGTGGACATTTGCAGTTCCTTTTGTTGAATTGTTAGAGCAGAAAAAGCAGTTAAACTTATCTTTTGGAGTCAGATAAACAAGAACAAACCCTGTTCCAGTAGCATTGGTCAGACTACACGTTTCCTTCACCTCTGAAATACTTCCACTTTTTGTTGTATTTCGGGGGTATTTACAAGTAAATAGACACCTGGTGTTCCAGATATGCACCGTTTAGACATTGGCAGTGCTGGTTGCTGTAAAATCCAGCTATGCGAGCTTGACTAGCTTGAAAACTGAGCTTCTAGCTAGGTATGAGCTGGTCAACCAGCATGGCCAAACTGGTCCTAAAGCTGGTCTAGCAGGCTATGAGCTGGTCAACTAACATGGTCAAGCTGGTCATAACTTGGTCAAGCAGGCTATGGGCTAGTCTACTACCTAGTGCTGGTATCTTGTCTGAGTTAGCAGCTGGTCAACCAGCTACCAGCTGTTTATCTCCAAAATCAAAGGTGTCAGTTCAGGAATATCATCCTGCATTTCAAGAATAGGCTGTATGGAGTAACCTATAGTGTCGTGTCAATAGGACACACCATTACTTTATAATATATAGAAGTATCAGCAAAGTACCTGGCAGAAATATGCTCCGAGAACTGAAAGGGTCAATTATGTTTTCTTTCTGATGATACTGCCTGTCAATTCAACGTATTTGAGAGTCTCAAGTCTCCCCTGCATAACAAAAAAGGGGACCTATATTCAGAAAGAAGAGACAGAGATTAAAGTGAGCACTTTTTGATGCAAAATGCATCATTAGGCTTCAAAGGTTCATATATTGTAATAATCCATGCACAACAAGGTCTGTGGATGTTCATGAGTAACCATGTCATTATATTTTGAAAAACACATTGCCATTGCGTTTTTCTTATTTGTAGTTGTCAAGTCATTTTTTTGGTGCTCAACTTTGGCCCTGTTCCATCAGGGTAAGCTGCATTGGATCTCTATGAAAGTCATCAAACCTCAGTGAAACTCTGTACGGCAGTCCAGGCTAGTGGAAATACAGCTATTTTATTTTTGGGTACTGACCCTTTAGCAGTTTAGGAAGCCATTTTGTTTCTGCATTAGCCTGATAGTGATCAGTATTCCTTGGATTACATTACATTACATTATTGGCATTTGGCAGACGCTCTTATCCAGAGCGACGTACAACAAAGTGCAAACCCATAACCAGGGATAAGTTCGCTGAAAGACCCTAGAGGGAAGTACAATTTCAACTGCTACCTGTACAACAAAGATAAGGACGAGGGCCTTTTTTATTTATTTATTATTTTGTTTTTTTTGAGAACAAAGAAACAAAGAAACAGAGCAAAAGTGACCAAAGTTAACTATCCAAACACTGCTTACCTAGCCAACTAAAAATACCGATACACAAAGCAAGTCACAGAGACAACAATTAAGGTTCACAGGGAGGTAGGGAGGGATGGGGAGAGGTGCTGCTTGAAGAGGTGTGTCTTCAGCTTGCGCTTGAAGGTGGGGAGAGATTCTACAGTTCTGACCTCAACGGGGAGTTCGTTCCACCACCGTGGAGCCAGAACAGACAGTAGTTGTGAGCGTGATGTGGAGGTTCGGAGAGGGGGAGGTGCCAAGCGGCCTGTGGAGGCTGAACGAAGAGGTCTGGCAGGGGTGTAGGGTCTGATGATTTTTTGTAGATAAGCTGGGGAAGACCCTTTAACTGCTTGGAAGGCTAGCACCAATGTTTTGAATTTGATGCGAGCCATGACAGGCAGCCAGTGGAGGGAAGTAAGCAGGGGGGTGACGTGTGAGTATTTGGGAAGGTTGAAGACCAGACGAGCTGCTGCATTCTGGATGAGTTGGAGGGGTCTGATGGCAGACGCTGGGAACCATCGCTTGGACCAGGAGCTGGGTCGAGTAGGGGGTGAGAAAGGGGCGGATTCTCCGTATGTTGTATAGGAAGAACCTGCATGACCGGGTCACCGCCACAATGTTCTCGGAGAGGGACAGTCTGCTGTCCATCACCACGCCGAGGTTCCTTGCACTGGGTGACGGCGTGAGTGTGGTATCCCTGAGGGAAATGGAGAGATCCAGATGGGGAGAGGTTTTAGCAGGGATGAATATCATTTCAGTCTTGCCTGGGTTGAGCTTTAGATGGTGGTTGTCCATCCAGCTCTGGATGTCCCTCAGGCAAGCAGAGATACGGGCTGAAACCTGCGTATCAGACGGCGGGAACGAGACAAAGAGTTGGGTATCGTCCGCGTAGCAGTGGTAGGATAGCCGATGTGCAGTGATCACAGGGCCAAGGGAGCGAGTGTAAAGAGAAAAAAGAAGCGGGCCTAGGACTGAGCCCTGGGGAACTCCTGTGGCGAGGGGCCGAGGTGTCAATACCGAACCAGCCCAGGCAACCTGGAAGGAGCGACCAGAGAGGTAGGACTCAATCCAGTCCAGGGCTGTGCCACAGATGCCCGTTGCTGACAGGGCAGACAGGAGGATGGAGTGATCCACAGTGTCGAAGGCAGCAGGGGGGTCTAGAAGAATGAGGAGGAGAGGGAGGCTGCTCGTGCGGCATGGAGTGACTCACTGACGGAGAGGAGCGCAGTCTCTGTCGAGTGGCCCGATCTGAAGCCAGACTGATGGGGGTCTAGCAGGTTGTTGTTAGAAAAGAAAGAAGAAAGTTGAGTAGAAGCGGCTCGTTCTATAGTTTTAGAAAGGAGAGGAAGAAGAGATACCGGGCGGTAGTTCTGGATGATGGAGGGATGACACTCCGACACGCCTATTTAAATGGCCTACAATTGCTCACAAGCAATATGAAATCAAAGCTAATCTACTGATAAATTCCACAGTTATTTAAACTATTTAAGACAAATGTTGCTCAAGCCCTAACCCTTGCTGTTCAAATGAGCAATTTAAAAATCAACGTTACCGCGTCTAGAGGAAAGTCCGCAGCGATACTAAACACCTGGTCAGAATGATGCACTTACTGGATTGGAGAGTGATTAATAATAAATAATAATAATACATTTTATTTGAAGTTGCGCCTTTCTAGACACTCAAGGTCACCTTACATTGTACAAAATACAAAATAAACATGGTAAAAACATGATACTAAATATCTAATTTAAAATCATCAACAAAAAGGAAAACGTGATACAATATATCCAATTAAAAATAATTTACAATGAACATACAATTCATATCAAACAAACAGACAGCAGAAAGAGATAGACACAAGAACATGTAAAGGGAAGGAAACAGTCAGGGGTATGCAAGAGTAAACAGATGAGTTTTGAAAGATGACAGTGATGGCGGATGTGTATGGGTAGAGAGTTCCAGAGCCTGGGTGCTGTAGAGCTAATGCTGGAGCACCCATAATAGAGAGTTGGGTGGTGGGGATAGACAGGAGGCCAGCTGAGGAGGAGCGGAGAGTGCGAGTTGGGGTGTAGTCGTGAAGAAGGTCAGAGAGATAGGGGGGTGCAAGGGTGTTCAAAGCCTTGTATGTGAATAGAAGGATCTTGAAATCAATGCACTGTTGAACTGGTAACCAGTGTAGCTGAGTGAGGATGGGTGTGATGTGGTCATGAGATTTTTTGTGGGTGAGGATTCGGGCAGCAGAATTTTGTATAATTTGAAGTTTGATGGGGAGTCCTGAGAGGATGCTGTTGCAGTAATCCAGCTGGGAGGTGACAAAGGCATGGATTAGAGTTTCAGCACTGGTGTGGGAGAGTGAGGGGCGGAGTCGGGAGATATTGCGTAGGTGAAAAAAGGCAGTCCTTGAGATGTTTTTTATGTGGGGACCAAAGGATAAAGTATTGTCCAGGATGATGCCAAGGCTTTTGACTTGTGTTGACAGGGGGACAGGGAAACCATCAATGGTTGTCAGGAAGCTGGGTGTTTTGGACAATGTGGATTTTGAACCAATGAGCATGATTTCAGTTTTATTGCCGTTGAGTTGAAGGAGGTTTGTAGTCATCCATGTTTTTAATGTCATGAAGACAGCTGAGGAGGGACGGGGGGGCAAGGGGACAGAGTTGAGATATAGTTGCGTACCGTCTGCATAACAGTGGAAGTTGATGTGATGATAACGCATGATACGGCCAAGGGGGAGGAGGTAAATGATGAACAATAATGGACCAAGCACTGACCCCTGAGGGACACCATGGGTAACTGCAGCTGACCTCAAGGAGGTTATTTGAATCCAGGTGAGTTTGAAGTTGGGCTGCCACAACACGTTCAAGTACTTTTGACACAAATGGGAGGTTGGAAATGGGATGGAAATTGTTTAGATTGTTAAAATCTAAACCAGATTTTTTGGGTATTGGTGTAATGGCAGCCAATTTTAGTGAGGGAGGAACAGAGCCAGAAACCAGGGATTTTATAGTTTATAATCTGGGTGAGCAGTGGGGAGAAGGCAGGGAGTGCAGCTTTAACCAGAGTGGTAGGCAGAGGGTCCAACTGGCAGGTGGAGGACTTGGCTGTGGTAATCATTTTGGTTATAGTCTCCTCAGTGACTGGAGTGAAGGTGGAGAGGCAGCTTTGATATGGGGGGTCCATGGGGGTGGACATCCAGGAGGGCAGGGCAGTGGGTGGGGGTGACAGGCACAGCTGTTTATGGATGTTATCAATTTTAGTTTGAAAGAAGCTCAGGAATTTATTGCACAAGTCAGTGGAGGTGTTGTCAGGGGAGTTATCAAGTGGTTGAAGGAGGTGTTTCACTGTAGAGAAGAGGGTTTTGGAATTGGCTCTCTCACTGTTGATGATATTGGAGTAGTAGGAGCTTTTGGCCACTGTGAGGGCATTTCTGTAGAAGTTAATATGGTCAGAGTAGGCGTGGGAGTGGACGGTTAAACCAGTTCTCTTGGATAGTCTCTCTAGATGGCGCCCTACAGTTTTTAGAAGGCAGAGTTGAGGGGTAAACCGGGGCACAGAGTGGTTAAAAGAGACAGCACGTGCCTTAAGAGGGGCTAAAGTGTCCAGTGAGGAGGAGAGACAGGCATTGTAATCGGTGACCAGTTTGTCGGTAGATGAGAGTGGGTCAGGGGTGGGGTGCAAGATGATCAGGTGTAATATTTCGAAATGTGATGGTGCGTTGAGGTTTTTTCCTATATAGCTGAGCAGGCACCTCAAACATGACAGCTTTATATGACAGGCCACTTTGCATCCAACAAAATGGATGATTCCTCAAAATACAAAAATACACTGAAAATTGGTCAATGCCTCGCCCTGTTTTGCCTCCAGTTTAATCTACTCAATAAATCTCACTCGAATGGAAACCCCCTAAACAGTCATTCCTTACACAGCAGAAAGTCATCAAGCAAAAGGCAAAAATAGTTCACAACAACTAGCCTACTTTGTTATGGCATAACAATTAACATGATCCAAATAGGAGGAGTATTAACAAGTATTAATGAGATCTTGAGTGTGTAGGGCATTTAACATAAGTGTGCCTCTCTGCAGACCCCCAAAAGGAAACACAGGGTCAGCAAGGTTTGATGAAAAGACAGTGCTCGTCAATACAGGACTATTGCTCCCATCATTGTGCTGCCTCTGCGCAATTCTGCCACCTCAGTGGAATGCTCCTAGAACTGTTGAGTTGAAATAGCACTGTATAAACCATGGATTTTCCACATACAGTGTTTGGCATCTTTAGATAGCTAAAGTTGTGGGAAATAGTTTGGTGTCATTGGTGGTGTAGTACACTGGTTGCTGAATAATGATCTTGAAACAGCATTTAGAAATAAACCATAGGTAATGCAAGTTACCTGTGAGTCAGCATCCAGCTGTGTTACAAAGGTTAACCAGGTTTGTTATGCATACAGAGATAACATCAGCAGGAGCGACTGTATAGAGCCACACTATTTGCAGTTCCTTTTGTTGAACTGTTAGAACAGAGGAGCAGTTGAACTTATCCTTTGGAGTCAGATAAATGAGAACAAAATTAAATAAACCCTGTTCCAGTAGCATTGGTCAGACTACACATATTTCCTTCACCTCTCAGATACTTCTGCCTTTTGGTGTAGCCTGTTTCCTCCCTGCAAACTGACCCAACCTGCCACAGTCTTCCTTAACCTTGTCAATTACAGGAAAATACTCTATGCTGTTATCCTGGCCAGAGGTGGATGCATGAAGTACAAAACCAATCATTATGGAGCCTTGGTTTTGGATAAATACTTTTCTTAAATTAATGTTTCCATTGAATTATCCCCAATGCCCCAGTGCAGTGATGGGGACACTGTGGTATAGGAGATGCTATCTTTTGGGTGAAATGTTAAACCGAGGTCCTGACTCACTGTGGTAATTGCCGATCCCTCTCCACCTTAGCTGGTGTGTGGTGAGCATTCTGGTGCAAAATGGCAGCTGTGCATCACCCAAGTGGGTGGTGGTTGAGGGGAGTTTCCCCCTCATCAGTGCGTTGAGTGTCTAGAAAAGCTCTATATAATTGCAATGATCTATTTAGGTATAAGCTGGCCAAGCTGGTCATAAAGTTGGTCTAGCTGGGTATGAGCTGGCACCTGCTGTATCAAAACATAGCTTGAGTTGGTCAGGTATCAATTCTCTCCTCTACAGAAAAAAAAATAAAAAAAATAATAATAATAATAATAATTATTCTTATTATTATTATATTATTTTTTAACTAAAAAATAAGGTCTCATCTCAGAAACTACACATAGGCTGTAAGTATACTATTATTTGGGGTACAAAAGGCGGCTTTAGTCAACGAGTAAAAAGTAAGATGACAGATACGTCATCATAGAACGCCGCCATTTAAGCACAGTGTACTTTAAAATCCGTGGATAATGTATATATTCCAGGGTGGCCATGCCTGACACTTCATAGGAGGCTGTTTCGGGCAGGGCTCTTGCTTGACTGGTTTTTCTTGTTTTCAAAACAAGTTTGATCATTGCATACCACTATAAATTCGTCCGATTTAAACTGGCTGTTCCTATCCACCTGGTTTCACCTGTCTCTTTCCTTGTCATCTTGGCTTCATGCCAAACATTACATAACGACACCACATTATAGAAAGTGAAGTTGTTTTGCTGTTCCTATAAACTACAGGGTCGTGTTGTATTGTATTGCGAACCTGGGTTCGCTGTTCCTATAAACTACAGGGTCGTGTTGTATTGCGATTGCGAACCTGGGTCGTGGAGTTTGTAAAAAAAAAAAGAAAAAAGAAAAAAGAAAAATAACGTTTGCTGTCTCATGGCAGGGGCCAGGCGACATACTGTATTCTTCAAGATGTGTTAGCGTCTTATCTGCGAAGGCTACGCCCTGTTATAATATTACCATCGTTATAATGTTCGATTAACACTAGCTCTGTTAAAACGCAGCGATGCATAGTCTACACAACTACATAAGCTGCATAAGTATTTAAATAACTTGAGACTTGCGGAATTTGCTCACTCCTTCGGCTACTTTGAAATTCGATATGATTAAAAAAATAGCCACTGAGGGGAGCTACTGATTTCGCACCAGCACTATTTGCTGGAGCATCATTTTTCGAGAACAAACTCCATGTCAGTTCTTCTATAAAACACTGACTTCCTGGAGTTCAATTTTGTTTCACTTTTCTTTCAAGGAGGCTATACGTTTGTCCAGAGGTTTTGAGGAGTAACTTAATTTATGAACTAAAAACAAACTTTTACAACATAGGTTTGAAAGCAAGTAAAAACGAGTTTGAAATTGGACTTGTTCAGCTAATATTTTCGAAGGTAAGCCTATAGAAGCAGGACTCATGTTGAAATGTTGTTTCTTTACGAAATATCTTGCTGTGCAACAGAAATCAACGCTTAGGTTTAACGTGTTTCATCTCTGAAAACACTTCTTATGTGGAATACACATTTGTCGGTGAAGCATAATTGTACCCATTCATAGTTGCTGCTGTACACATTCTTTTTCTTCTTCTTTATTTACGTTTTTTAGATTAAAGTTTTAGCCTAGCCTATTGTTTGTTGGTTTTGTTGTAAAAAAAAAAATCACCGCATGTTATGCATCGTGTCCATAACATGCTACGAAGAAGTGACCAACTTTGTCTTAAGCGTGAAGGGTAAACTCATTATGGTTACTATTTGGATTTCATATTGGCGAACTTACTTCCTGCGGTCGGCTTCGTTTTGCAGAATATGAAAGCCTACTCTGAAGAAATGGAAACTCCCAGTTGCTGTCAAAAGACGTTAATATTTGAACTCTCCATGAGTCTAAAATTCATTAATGGTACATTCAAGTTGTCACGAAACATGCAGTTAGAAATATAGGCTATAGTATGTAATTATTAATATTGACTCACATTTGTTTCGTGTTACAGTATCCACTGTAGAAAATGGCAGCGTACCAAGGGCCCAGAGTAAACAAATTGAAAGAAGGTAAGTAGGAAACAGACGACGTTGTATGTCTACGACTAAACAAGACATATCGTACAGAAATGCTATGTGATAGAATGTGTTGTAGTAAAAATGTGATTCACTTTTTATATTAATTCCTTACTCGGTAGATCTTAGCATTTATCCTGTAACTGACAATTCAACGCAAGTGTTGCATAAGTAGACTTTTTCTTCAAGGAAAAATAACTGTGCATAAAATTGTGTCAGAGGCCAAATGTAGATTGAATGGATTTGTATAGGTACTTTTAATTTTCTTTTTGTATTTCTGATTTGGCCTATAGACCTCATTCAAACTAATTGTAGAGCTTTGGGCGTTTTCCACCCTCCCTGTACCTGGGAGTCAGGTGTGAAGACAATCTGGTCAATTGGTAGAACTAGTTGTTGAGCTAATTACTTGGGTGAAAAGAAAACCAGGGCCAGATTTGGATTCAAGGTCCAGATTTGATTTTGGCTGGTGTAAGATATGGACAGTCTTACTAATTGCCATGGAGGGCTGTGAATGCAGGTTTTCATTTCAACCGATGAATGCGAACCATGCTGTCCTTAATGGATTACAATTACTAATTCAGCCATATGCATTTAACTGCATGAAAGCACAGAATATAACAACAGTTATATTATTTAGACTAGTCGTTCCCAAACTCAGTCCAGGGTCTGTGTATGTTGGGTTTCATTCCAACCACAGTTGCAATCCCAGATGGTTAAATTTTCTTGATTATGTGCTTTTGAGGGATTATTTACCCTCACAAACCAGGTCATGTCAGGAATAGATATGCATGCCGTGAAGAATACAATTACCTTGTTCGTATTGTGCTAGTAATTATATAAAAAGGCAACTTCTTTTTAACTGATCAAATGAAAGACTGGTGAATAAATAGGCTCCTAATTGAAATGGTGGACACCTGGGCACTAAAACTAACCACCTGGCAGATAATACAGAATTAAAAAACATAGAAAATGATAATGAGCCAAATCTGTATTGTGTTGATACGTTTATGGGAAGTACTATGACAGAAATTAAACACTTGTTCAGCAACTTAATTAGGAGCCGATTGATTAACCTCAGTCTATCATTAGATCAAATTTGTTTTACCTCTTCTGATGTAATTGTTTGTAATATAGTAAAATAAGCACACGCTTACGACTACTGTCTGTTCTGGCTCCATGGTGGTGGAACAAACTCCCCGTTGAGGTCAGAACTGTAGAATCTCTCCCCACCTTCAAGCGCAAACTGAAGACGCACCTCTTCAAGCAGCACCTCTCCCTGTCCCTCCCTGTGAACCTTAATTGTTGTCTTTGTGATTTAATTTGTGTATCGGTATTTTTAGTTGGCTAGGTAAGCAGTGTTTGGATAGTTAAGTTTGGTCACTTTTGCTTTGTTGTTTGTTTATTTGTACGTAAAATAAAAAAGAAAAAGAAAAATTAAAAAAGGCCCTGGTTCTTATCTTTGTTGTACAGGTAGCAGTTGAAATTATACTTCCCTCTAGGGTCTTTCAGCGCACTTATACCTGGTTATGGGTATGCACTTTGTTGTACGTCGCTCTGGATAAGAGCGTCTGCCAAATGCCATTAATGTAATGTAATGTAATATGGGAGTTTTATTCTTCATGGTATGCATAGCTATTTAAACAGTCCATCCAAACACGAAAAGCACGTTAAGAAAAATGAACAGCTTGTTAAAGTTTTGGGATTGCAATTGTGGTTGGAGGGAAAACCAACATACACAGGGCAGCCCCAGAACTGAGCTTGGGAACCACTGATTTAGACACAAATAGCACATTTCACTTTATGTATATTATGTGAAAACCTACAGCCATAATTCGCCAAATATTTGAAGTAATTATATAATCAAGATCTGAGGCGGGAATAAAAACTAGCATGCACTGCATGGCACTGAGTTTGAGACCACTGCTTTAAAGAAGTTGTCCTCACTCCTGGTCTTGGAGAGCCGCAGGGTAAGCTGGCTTTTGTTCTTGCCTTATTACCAGCAAACAATTCAGACCTAAGAAACCAGGTAAGGTGAGTTAACTGTAATTATTTGTTTTAATTGATCAATTAAGTGCTGAGAACAACAAAAATCAGCACACCCTGTGGCTCCCGAGGAGCAGGAGTGAGGACCACTGTTGTGAAGTGTAATTGTTACACACCCCCACCATTACTCCAACTCTCATGCTCAGAGTGGTCATGTTACTGTCATCCTGTCACTGATAGGTGCCAGTATTCAAGTAGTGTTTTGCTGGCACCCAGTATGAAGTGGAACAGCCTTCATCAAATCTGGCCCCCAAATTCAGATCTGGCCCTGGTTTTCTTTTCACCCAGGTAATTAGCTGAACAATTAGTTCTACTGATCGGCCAGACTGTCTTCACACCTGACTCCCAGGTAAAGGGAGGGTGGAATACCAGCAGTCTTCGGACCTCGAGGACCTTGATTGCTGATCCCTGAAGTAGAACGTTGCCCGGTTGTCTGCTTACAATCTTTTTTTCCCCCTCCGTCAGCGGAAGATTTGGTGCAGACCCTGAGCGAGGTTCTCACCTACGGGGACCAGCAGAAGGCCGGACAGGTTGCCGAAAAGCTTGCTGCCCTCCGCGTCCCCGTTTCCGTAACGATACACCAGGAGGCCTATGGAAAGGACATTATACAGTATGTGGATCAGCTTGAAAGCTGTCGTCATTCATGCCTTTAAGATTTACTGGTGAGGTTTTGGTGAACTGTCGCTAACCTATCCTGCCTTGCAGACTGAAGGTGGGGGTAGAGGACTCCCTGTCAGTCACTCCTACTATGATCACCATGCCCGTAAGGCCTGGGATGACCATCGCAGATCTGAAGAACAAGGTAGAGATGATTTTCCATTGGAATTTTGTTAATCCATCAACATTAGTGAGCTACATTTATTTATCCAGTGGAGCATTGGGGGGTAGCACTGTTTCGAGCCCCGCCCGGGCCTTTCTGTGTGGGGTTTGCATGTTCTCCCCATGTCTGTGTGGGTTTCCTTCGGGTACTCCGGTTTCCTCACACAGCCCAAAGACCTCTTGGGGACTACAGATGAAAATGAGCTCATGAGCTAACTGGCGCATTTGCATTGATGTGGAAATGGAAAATGTTGATTTAATTGTTGAAAAATGAGTCGCTGACTCCTTCTCACCCGCAGGTGAACACCAATTACAATTTCCACCCGCGTCTGCAGACCTGGGTGATTGGGAAACGTCTGGCCCGGGACACAGAAACGCTGCACATGCACGGAGTCACACACGATGGGGACCAGGCCTATGTCTACATCCTGTCGCCGTCGGCAGTGGACCTGACCCGCGAGCAGTACAATCAGGACGAGGAGGACCGCCGACTGGATGGTAAGCAGCACCAACGCTCACCCTGCTGAAAAAAGAAAACGCTCAAGCTAGGTTTTCAAAAAGCTGGTAGCTCGCATAGCTGGATTTTACAGCAACTTACTGTAGGGCAACCAGCAACCCCCCAAATACAACAAAAAGTGGATGTATTTCAGAGGTGAAGGAAACATGTGTAGCCTGACCAATGCTACTGGAACAGGGTTCATTTAATTTTGTTCTCGTTTATCTGACTCCAAAATATAAGTTCAACTGGTTTTCTGTTCTAACAATTCAACAAAAGGAACTGCAAATGTCCGCCAATAGTGTTGCTCTATACGATCGCTAGCTATCTATGTCGATGTGGACGTGCCTGTGGCCTGTATAGCCTGCAATGATACACTTATGTATCTTGTGACGGCACTGTTGTATAGGCGAGTGACTACGGGGTGCAGGTATCCTAGGTTGTCTATGTCTGCTAGGACTCCAAACTGCTAAGTGTATAGTGGTGCGAGTCAAGAGGATGCAGGTTCAAATTAATACAATTTATGAAACAATGTGCATTGTAGAAATAGAATGACAATGTGTTCCAATAATTACAAGGTGTAATATGAATGGCTATACGCAAATGGTGCGCAGGAGGTCGTAATAGCGAGTCTTCCACAGTTCCTTCTTACCCAGGGTTTACTGGAAAACAACAAATAATCAAATGGAGTCACAAGATGGCGGTAACAACAATGGTCTTGCTGATGTTATCTCTGTATGTCTAACAAACCTGGCTAACCTTTATAGCACAGCTGGATGCTGACTCACAGGTAACTTGCATTACCTATGGTTTATTTCTAAATGCTGTTTCAAGATCATTATTCAGCAACTAGTGTACTACACCACCAATGACACCAAATTATTTCCCACAACTTTAGATATCTAAAGATGGCAAACACTGTATGTGGAAAATCCATGGTTTATACAGTGCTATTTCAACTCAACAGTTCTGGGAGTATTCCACTGAGGTGGCAGAATTGCGCAGAGGCAGCACAATGATGGGAGCGATAGTCCAGTATTGACGAGCACCGTCTTTTCATCAAACCTTGCTGACCCTGTGTTTCCTTTTGGGGGTCTGCAGAGAGGCACACTTATGTTAAATGCCCTACACACTCAAGGTCTCATTAATACTTGTTTGGAAGCAAAACCAGGTGTGTTGGTATCGCTGCGGGCCATTCCACTAGACGCGGTAAAGTAGATTTTTAAATTGCTGTTTTGAACAGTTGAGGTTAGAGACTGAGCTAGTTTGTTTTATTGGTGTGTCTTAATCACTGAAACTGGTTTGCTACCTGTTAGTGATTGATCAATTGTTTGGGTAGCACTGGAATTTGTCAGTAAATTAGTTGTGATTTGGTATTCCTTTCACGCAATCTTAGCCAATTGAAATGGGTGTGCTCAGAGCGACCATCCCTGTTTATGTAATATTTTCACCCCATCCCAGTCTGCACTCACCCTCACAGAAGTCGCCTGTGACATGGGCCTCCAAAATAGTAGATTAAACTGGCAAAAACCAGGTCGAGGCATTGACCATTCTTCTGTGTATTTTTGTATTGAGGAATCATCCATTTTGTTGGATGCAAAGTAACCTGATCACTCTCCCATCCAAGGAATACTGTATAAAATGGCTGTATTTCCACTAGCCTGGACTGCCGTACAGAGTTTCACTGAGGTTTGATGACTTTTATAAAGGTCTAATGCAGCTTACCCTGATGGAACAGGGCCAAAGTTCTGCGCCAAAAAATTTGACTAGACAACTAGAAATGAGAAACGCAATGGCAATGTCTTTTTCAAAATATAATGACATGGTTACTGATGAACATCCACAGACCTTGTTGTGCATGGATTATTACAATATATGAAACTTTGAAGCCTAATGATGCATTTTTCATCAAAATTGCTCACTTTAATCTCTGTCTCTTCTTTCTGAATATAGGACCAATTTAGTTTTTTGTTATGCAGGCTTGAGACTGTCAAATGCGTTGAAAAAGAAAATAAGTTTTATTTGACCCTTTCAGCTCTCTGAGCATATTAGTGACCAGTACTTTGCTGATACTTCTATATATTATAAAGTAATGATGTGTCCTATTGACACCACACTATAATCAGGTTACTCCATACAGCCTATTCTTGAAATGCTGGATGATATTCCTGAACTGATACCTTTTGATTGTGGAGATGTACTCAAGTGAGCTTATTTTTATTAAGTGAAAAATATTTATTTCTCATATAATGGGGCTCACCAACTAAACCATATCATATCTAGGTCGAGACTAGACTGTCTCTTGTGACAAAAATGAGGGGTCACATGAGGGGTTATCGATTCGATAAACCTGTTTAATCTGTAAAAAAACTGAGAACAGCAAAAAGTGTCAATCACCCTAGGCCTCAAAAGGTTCATTATAATTCATATAATATGTAAAAATGCGTAATCACTGTGTTGTACTACCCTTCCAGGTATCATTGAGACCATGGAGGCCAGACACACAGAGAGGACGATGTTACCACCAGGCAGGGGCAGGGAGCCAGCCATTCCCAGACATAAAACCACCCAACCACCCAGGGTTGTCCAACCACCCAGGGTTGTCCAACCACCCAGGGTTGTCCAACCACCCAGGGTTGTCCAACCACAGGTAGTCAGCAACATTACATTACATTACAGTACAAGGTATTTATCTGATGCTCTTATCCAGAGTGACGTTCAACGAAGTGCAGTTCGAACACGGGGACAAGTATGAAGAGGACAGTATGGTTCCGAGTCCTGGCGTACAATATCTAATACAATGCAACAATATCTATATCTAGATATAAGTTCCATTATAATCTATGGCATAAGCAACACTACTGTAACCCCCTACAGAAAGGCAAGAGCTAGATTCAATCAGACACACTTGTGTAAGGTCATATGCAACTCAATTAAAACCTTACATATTAATACAGTGCCTTGTCTCAACGGAGTCAGCTTTGCTTGGTGTATTGGATACGATAATTAGGCAGGCGCTGTATGGCTAGAAAGTGCTTGTGGCACCAGAATCCAGAAACGCGGGCTAGTCAGAATGAACCAACCAAGCAACCCGGTACGGATGTCGTCTTCAGGAATTGGAAGTGCCGTGCATGGTTGTGCACCGTTCAGAATTGAATTGTGAATGCCACTTTAATTCCAGTTCTTCAATAGGACATTACATTGAAACATGATGCAGTCTTTACAGGAAGTAGAATAAAAGTTATTTGGAGGTGGCGCTGTTACCTGAACCCCTAACAATCCTGGAAATGTCCATGTCATTATTCCGTACCCTGTGTGTATATCGTTTATGCCCTTCATTGTCACTTTGTTTGGTATGCGGACGTGAATAAAAGTATTAAAATGCGTGTTCTCCCACAGGGCTGGGTGTGTCCTGGGTGCACGTTCTTGAACAGGCCCACGCGGCCGGGCTGCGAGATGTGCAGCACGGAGAGGCCCAAGGACTACCAAGTCCCGGAGCGCTACGAGCCCGACCCCGAGGAGGCCCGCCGCATGCAGCAGGAGGAGGTTTCCCTCCTGCAGTACGAGCAGGTAGCGCTCTGGCCTCCGCAGCCACCGTACACTGTATCAGTATCAGTATTACACTACACTACACTACATTCCACTACACTACACTACACTACACTACACTACACTACACTACACTCATGGCATTATGTTAATGGCATTTGGCAGATGCTCTTATCCAGAGCGATGTACAGTTGATTAGACTAAGCAGGAGACAATCCAACCCTGGAGCAATAAGGGTGTTGCTCAAGGGCCCAATGGCTGTGCGGATCTTATTGTGGCTACACTGGGGATCGAACTGACCTTGCCTGTCCCAGTCATTTACCTTAACCACTACGCTACAGGCCGCCCGTGTATCAGTGTATGCATCAGTATCAATATCAGTGAAACGTGACATAAGGCCGAGGCGTTTCCCCCGCTGACCATCTGTGTGCTGTTGTGGAACGGTGAAAGGCCTTGCAGGACGAGAGGGAGAGGAATTTCCAGAACCTGCTGGAGGTGGACGAGCACGGCCTGGTGCCCAACGACGACGAGCTGGACTGCCCCATATGCTTCACCACCATCGAACCAGGAGAGGGCGCCGTGCTCAGAGAGTGCCTGCACACCTTCTGCAAGTACGTCCCGTTTTTCTGTACCTATGGTTTCCTGTCAGACATTACATTACATTACATTATGAGGAATTTAGCAGGCGCTCTTATCCAGAGCCACGCACAACCAAGAGGACCCGAGAGGACTGTAGGGTTCCGAGGCCTAGCGTGACCATACAAATACAATCGGAACCTTTGAACTAGCTTCAACTTACGAACTAGCATACCACGTTTGGCAGCTAGAATACCCCAAGAACAATAATACAATATCTAATACAATACATGCTCTATATATATTCATACATACTCTATAAAGACTGGAAAATAAGGTGCACTATGCAATTTGTTTATAATATAATTAAGCTATATAATTAAGCCTATGAAGGTGCTGGCCGAAACCGTAATGCTCCTAATTAGCCGTAATTTCCTAACCTACAGTGTGTGCTGTGGGCTAATGGGGAAAAACAAAAAGGGCACGGGACACATCCACCATTTCCACAGGTGACTCACCTATGTTGGAAGGCGCCCCCCCCCCCTTTTTTTTTCCTGCCAGGGCCAGCCCAACCGTCCTGCCTTCTGCAGTGGCGGGCTCTCCTCCAGCATTCGCAGGAAATTCAAATTATGAATGGAAAGAAAAAAACGAGAGCGAACCATGCAAAACAACATCCTCAGGCGCAGATGAGAACCGTGGGATCCTAAGTGCGGAAAACCTGCCGCATGTCTCTCCCGACATGCGGCAACATCAAACTATTTCCCCTAGAGCAGTCTCAACCGGTCTTCACCCAAACCCAATCTCTTTCGCATTTCTACTCTCTCCCCACATGACTTAGGAGGCCAACTTATCTGTGGAACAGAGGTGTGTGCCGCTGCCTGACATCACAGCAGCATGTGCCAAATCCAAACAAAATGAAGGCAAAAACTAAGAAAACAAGCACTGTAGCTTGAAATTTGCGGTATGGGGGACATTTCAGATGGAAATCAGGACCTGTCAGTCTGGAGAGTTGTTGTTCCTCAGTTGGGCATCACTCACATGTGTAGTCAGGCTCTGGCTTCTTTGAAACATTGCAGCTCGGCAACTGTTACAAAAAAAAAAAAAAAAACCTCAACTGTATAAAATAGGCTTTCAGTTAAGCTATACTTAGTGTTCAGCAAAAATGATTAAATGAAAGGTCCTAAATAAACGTACTATACATTTTACATTACATTTTAGTCATTTGGCAGAATAGTTAAAACTGAATCAAATCAATATTTTTTGTGAACACCCTTCGGCGTTAATACTGCATCACTTCTCTGAGATAGCCAACCCTGTCCTGCAGTTCTATAAGACAATCAGCAGGGAGATTGTTCCAAGCATGTTGGAGAACTTGCCACAGTTCCTCTGCAGACTTTGGTTGGGTCTTTGCTTCTGATCTCAGACAGCCTTGATCAAGTTTTTGTGTAAAAAGTAGTCAATTGCTTACAGTAATATTTAACTTTTTAAAATGAAATACAAAAATGTCTCAAATTAAATGTTTTGGAAAATGAATATTTGGAAATCTGAAATGTGTTGATGTCTGAATTGTATTTTAAAACAGAGACTGTCTGAAAGGAACGATAATGGCCTGCCAGGACGCAGAGGTCCCCTGCCCTTTTGCGGACAATGAGTACACCTGTGAATGCAGGCTGCTGGACAGAGAAATACGCTCTGTAAGCACATCTTATCCTCTACACATAAACACACGTCACTACACATTACTGTAAGCACATCCTATCCTCTACACAAACACACATCACTACACATTACTGTAAGCACATCTCGTACTGTAAGCACATCCTATCCTCTACACAAACACACATCACTACACATTACTGTAAGCACATCTCGTACTGTAAGCACATCCTATCCTCTACACAAACACACATCACTACACATTACTGTAAGCACATCCTATCCTCTACACAAACACACATCACTACACATTACTGTAAGCACATCCTATCCTCTACACAAACACACATCACTACACATTACTGTAAGCACATCCTATCCTCTACACATAAACACACATCACTACACATTACTGTAAGCACATCCTATCCTCTACACATAAACACACATCACTACACATTACTGTAAGCACATCAGCCCTTATGCTCTACTGGGCTGAGACTATATCCTTTCCACGGGAGACGTAACCCCTTCATCTTTTCTTGGGCCACATTGGCTCAGGCAGCAGTCGTCTGGCAGTCGGAGGGTTGCCGGTTCGATCCCGCCCTGGGTGTGTGGAAGTGTCCCTGAGCAAGACACCTAACCCCCAAATGCTCCTGACGAGCTGGTCGGCGCCTTGCATGGCAGCCAATCGCCATTGGTGTGCGAGCGCGTGTATGAACGGCGAATGAGAAGCATCAAGTGTACAGCGCTTTGGATAAAGGCGCTATATGAATGCCCACCATTTACCATTTACCATTTTCTGGCGGGATCTGCCAGCTTCTCTCTCCGGAGGAGTATCAGAGGCACCTGGAGCTCAGGCTGAACATCGCAGAGACGCGGAGTGAGAACAGCTTCCACTGCAAGACGCCCAACTGCCAGGGCTGGTGCATATACGAGGACGAAGTCAACGAGTTTCCGTGCCAGCTCTGCGAGGAGACCAACTGCATCCCCTGCATGGTACCCACGCACACCCCTCCCTGTCTTGCCTCCGCTTCAAAGGGCCTGTGTTGGTATTCCAGGCTGCTAAGGGGACTGCCCCAGCTTACACTTACGTACTTGTAACTGTGTCGATGACTTTAAATGTAAATGTAATCCCCGCCTTCGAGATGTGGTCCAAGGAATAACAGAATTCCATTCCGTTTCAGGCTATTCACAACAATATGAACTGCAAGGAGTACCAGGACGACCTCCGTGTCAGAGCTGAAAACGACATTGCCGCTAAGCAGACCCAGGAAATGATCAAGGTAAGATTCAGTCTTCTGTCCTCAGGGATAAAGGCCATTTTTCACTGTTGTCTTCTGAAAGCTTAAAGGTTGAGGTAAATGCCTATATGCATACTTTGAATAAATGTCTGAAGGTAATGCAATGGTTGATTGGATAAATGTCTGAATGTAATGTAAAGTCTGATTGGATAAATGTCTGAATGTAATGTGATGGTTGAGTGGATGAATGTCTGAATGTAATATGAAGTCTGATTGGATAAATGTCTGAATGGAATGTGATGGGTGATTGGATGAACAGCAGAATGTAATATAAAGTCTGATTGGATAAATGTCTGAATGTAATGTGATGGTTGATTGGATGAATAGCAGAATGTAATGTGATGGGTGATTGGATAAATGTCTGAATGTAATGTGATGGTTGATTGGATAAATGTCTGAATGTAATGTGATGGTTGATTGGATAAATGTCTGAATGTAATGTGATGGTTGAGTGGATGAATGTCTGAATGTAATGTGATGGGTGATTGGATGAACAGCAGAATGTAATATAAAGTCTGATTGGATAAATGTCTGAATGTAATGTGATGGTTTCTGTGCAGGCCATGCTGGAAGGAGGTGAAGCCATGCTCTGCCCAAAGTGCAAGATCATCCTGCAGAAGAAGCACGGCTGTGACTGGATCTGCTGTGTGATGTGCAAGACGGAGATCTGCTGGGCCACCCGCCAGGCCCGCTGGGGCCCCATGGCAAGAACGCTTTTCTCTTAAACCCCTCGCCTGAACGTACCCAAAACCTTCCGTTTCTGTCCACGTCATAACGTTGAGAGGACGTTTTGTGTTCAGCAGAGACCCCTTGCCCTCTGTTCATCCTAGAGCCCTTACCTTGCAGTTTTTTCAAACATAATGCTACAGATATTAACCTATGTTGCTAAAGAGGGCTTACAAGTGATTTTACTTACCAGATTTACGGATCTGACCACTGACTCTCTCTCTCTCTCTCTCTCTCCCTCTCTCTCTCTCCCTCTCTCCAGGGCCAAGGAGACATCTCTGGAGGCTGCAGGTGCAGAGTGAACGGACCTTGTCACCCCGACTGCAAAAACTGCCACTAAGGGCACCCCTCTTCACCCCCACCGATCCTCTTCATGTTCACCCTTCACGTTTTCTCCACCCGATCTCCACCCGATCTCCACCCGATCTCCACCCGATCTCCACCCGATCTCCACCCGTTCTCCGGCTCCAGAGGTGGCCCGATTGCTCCTTTACTCTTATGTGGAAATATGGCGTTCTGAGGTCGGGGAAAGAGTTTGTACCATTCAACTTGCTTTGGTGAAGGTAGATTGCGTTGACACTCCAGTCATACGGGAAATGAAGGAAGTCTCCTTGCGTTTATAGAGCGTAGTACAATTTCCGATACAGGCCGATATCAAATTTATTTGATTCAAGGTTGCATTTCCAATTTTACACATAATCAAAATGGTGGCCAGGCATAGGGGGCTTGTCTGGGGGGAGAGAAGATATGGATTGTATTGACGAGAGATAACTTGAAAGTACTCAGGGACAGTTAAATGACTGGAAAATCTTTACTTCCATTTATTTTTGTCTGGTGAATATTAATAATGGGAACGTTGAACTCCTTTGGGCACTGGAGATGGATGCAACCTGCATCAGTCATGTTTTTCTCAGTGATTCTTGACAATTTCTGGTTTGTCAGCGTGCGCTTGTATAGCTTGATAATTATGAGGAAAGTTAAAGATTACAAGTCTAAACTATAACTGAATGAATGCATTTGAAATTGCCCCACATACTAGCCAGGTTCAGACAAATTAAGTGTTAAATGATTAAATGTTAAACCGCTTAAATTTGAAATCAGCAAAAATTGTATTTTATAATAAATAAAAACCTGTGGGGTAATATTAATAGCAACATATTTATTTAAACATAGGTGGCTAAAATTAATTACTAAGTCCGTTACGATAGGAGTAACCATCTCTGGGCTGTCTAATTTATTGGGTTATGGTTTTGGGGTCATTGATTATTTTGAAAATGTAGTTTATCTAGCCCTCAAAATAAACTCTTTATTCCTTTCCCAAGAATCTGTGCATTTAACCCAGTTTTAATATACTATACTGTAATGACTTGCAGACAGATTTGAATGATGCATTTTCCCTCCCACTGTTAACCATGGTTCTGACATTTGTCTGCAACATGTAACAAGCATTTGTCTGCTGTATGCTGAGCTTCCACAATCATATTAAAATTTAAATTGGGGCCGCGGTGGCGCAACAGGCTAAGACGCAGCGGACTTGCGGTTTTTAAATTTAAATGCATTCCAAGTTCCTTGTAAGGGAGTATAAATGTAAGGTAAAGTGCATAGATTCTGGTTGTAAAAAATAAAATTCTCCTGCCTCCGTTGAGTGATTTGCTGACTCACAGACTCCTTACTCCCATGTGAAGCAAGTGCTTTACAGCACAGAAGACTACTTTTCATAAGCACAATAGACTGGCTTCCTCCAACCTTCTCCAAATACACTTCCTTCATCCAGACGATATGGAAATCGGGGCATCTGCCGACCGAAGGTGGTGAACCTGGCCTCATAGGTACGCAATAAATCACCCCTTTCATTGTTTAGCAGTTTATTTTAGTCTGTTTCAAAATTTTTCATGACAGAACATAACTGAAATCCACAGAACCAGATCAATGATTAGATTTTACAGTGATCATCCTTCCACTCTCCACCGAGTGCAAAAATAAAAGCAGCAAGCGTGTCCGTCTCGGGGCATGGGGCATTCGTCCCTCAGGTCGATCCCAGGCTTCCGTTTGGCATAAAATGAACAATCGATCGTTTGTCAGGACGCGGACTGCTTGGCAACCTTGAGTAAATGAGTGCTGAGGGTAGGGAGGGGTTAAACCATGGGTGCACAACTCCTCACGGGCTAGTCTGCGTACTGGTTTTTGTTCCTACCAATTGCCTTGTTTTGCTGACAGCTCTATAAATGACCCTGGTTCAAGCCTGTACTGGAGCACATGAGGATACATTTGCAGCTGTAGCTGGTACCCAAACACATGAGATATGACAGTCAATTAAATAATTAAGTTGGCACAAAATCCTGAAACGGATGGGCCCTTGTTGCGCACCCCTGGGTTGAACGGATTGAAACGGATGGGCAGGCGAAGGCACAGAGACCCGGGGTCCTGAGGTGACCGCTGAACCCAGGCGCTCTTCGACAGACAGGCTCCTGTGCAGTGGTGCCATTTGGATCGCCACGAAGAATCGCAACCGGAATCACGGTCACGGGCGCTGAGACGATGCTGCTTGAAGAAGACGTGCCGTTCTCAGGATCGCTAGATCCATGGGTCGCCGATGGTGTATCCTCAGCTAACAGTGATAAATGGAATAAATAGGCTACCAAATTGGGAGAAAATGGGGAAAAAAAGAATAATACATTTCTCAGTGAACTCTAGGAAAATGGAAACATTCACCTGTCAGAGGTATGGTCAGCAGGACCAGGGAAGCTGCCGGTCTCTCTCTGTGATTGTGATGTATGTGGTTTTAAATCCAGGCTTCAAGAGTGTTTGCATCAGGGGTGTCAAACTCCAGTCCTGGAGGGCCGCAGTGTCTGCTGGTTTAACTCCAGTCCTGGAGGGCCGCAGTGTCTGCTGGTATTTGGTGTGTTTCAGCACGAGAGATACATTTCTAACTCTTTCATTGGCTAAAGAGTCCACACACCTTGTTCTCCTTAATTGGAGGCCTTAATTGGCTGCTGATTGAAAGGAATACCAGCAGACACTGCGGCCCTCCAGGACTGGAGTTTGACACCCCTGGTTTACATCATGGATATTCAAATCTGGCCCTCGAATCCGAATCCAGTCCATTTGTTGACCGCATTCACACCCGACTACCAGGTAAACGGAGGGTGGAAAACCCAGGAGTCCTCAACCCTTGAGGACCATGAATTGAGGAACAGGGCTTTAGTACATAACCTAGGGCTGCCCAGCCCTGTTCCAGGAGATTATTGGTGCTTTTCAGTAGGGAGTGTCCGCAAACAGGCCGTGTACACTGAAAGGCAGGAAATGTTTTGCTTATCCGGAGGGGGTGGGGCCGAGGAGGAAGCCGGCCGGACAAGTGCAGTCAGGGCGATGCTGTACACGGAGAGACGGACACCGAAACAGGAACCGGCACAGACGCCGATAACACGGAGTGTGACGATCGCTGAACTGAAATGCACAACAGACCGATCATAATTATGAGAAAAATAAAACCTGATCAGAAAAATAAACGACTTGCATTTCATTTGAGAAAATATACATTGTGTGGAAAATACACAAAACTAGGGGATTAAACTGGGCCTTTTTGGTCGCGGTACAGTACTCAGAATAGGGGTGACAGTGGTGACAAGGCAGCCATTTTGAAGGCTGGATGGTCACAGGTGAACTTCACTGCAGACTGAGGCCTAGTTTAATTTGGGGGTGTGTGTGGGGTGGCTAACCTCCCAAACGGAAGCCTTCTGTGACGTTTAGTCCTTACAGTAAGACCGTGTGGGGAAACTGCCGCTTTCAGTGGCTACCAGTCACACTCACACACACACACCCCCACGCACGCGCACAAACACACACACACACTAGCCTAATCAGCAGCACCGCCACACCCTAACCTTGACTCAGAAAGCAACATTGGCAGCCCCACTCACTCGGCAAAGCGCTTCCCAGCCGTCCTTTAAATGAATCCGCCTGACAGTTTATTCCCTGCGAGCGCGGCCGCTTACGTCCTTTATATTTCTGAAATATACAAACGCCTAAATAAGGACCCCTCCTCCCGCAGCAACGGAGCGTCCGGTGGGGGAGGGGGAAGCGCGTGTCCAGGAGCCGTGGTCAGGGGAAGAGCTGGAAATCGAGATTGGGGGCCCACTCCAGGGCGGTGTTGACCACGGCGAGGGCCGCGGCCCCCAGGGCCACGGTGAGGCCCATGACGGCCAGCCGGACCAGACGCTTGGCCCGCGGCCGCGCCACCACCATGGCCTGCGCCTGAGCCTGAGGTGGCACCCGCTCCCTCCGCCGCCGCCGGAGCACAGAGTCCGGCTTCTGCTGCGCCGACGCCAGCTCAAAGTCCTTAAAGGTAGAGGCCGCCGTCCTGCGGGACCACAGCACACAGGCGCAGTGCGTTACATCTACAGACATGTAACAGTGCTAATGCTAAGTACAGTCTAGGTAATAATGCTAATGCTATATAGAGGCTAAATAATAATGCAGAACACAGGCTAGGTAATAACGCTAATGCTAAACACAGGCTAGGTAATAATGCTAATGCTAAATACAGGCTGTATAATAATGCTAATGCTAAATACAGGCCATATAATAATGCTAATGCTAAGTACAGGCTAGGTAATAATGCTAATGCTAAATATAGGCTGTTTAATAATGCTAAAAGCAGGCTGTATAATAATGTTCATGGTAAATAGAGGCTGTATAATAATTATAATGGTAAATACAGGCTGTATAATAATGCTGACGCTAAAAACAGGCTAGGTAATAATGCTAATGTTAAATACAGGCTGTATAATAATGATAATGGTAAATACAGCCTATATAATAATCCATCCATCCATCTATTATCTGAACCCGCTTATCCTGATCAGGGTCGCAGGGGGGCTGGAGCCTATCCCAGCATACATTGAGCGAAAGGCAGGAATACACCCTGGACAGGTTGCCAGTCCATCGCAGGGCACACGCACCATTCACTCACACACTCATGCCTACGGGCAATTTAGACTCTCCAATCGGCCTAACCTGCATGTCTTTGGACTGTGGGAGGAAACCGGAGTACCCGGAGGAAACCCACGCAGACACGGGGAGAACATGCAAACTCCGCACAGAGAGGCCCCGGCCGACGGGGATTCGAACCCAGGACCTCCTTGCTGTGAGGCGGCAGTGCTACCCACTGCACCATCCGTGCCGCCTCCTATATAATAATGATAATGGTAAATAGAGGCTGTATAATAATGATAATTACTGTTGGCTGTTCTGCTGGGCCGCCTCCCGGGCGAGCTCGGAGGGGGGAAACTGGACGAAGAGGTCGCCGGCTCGGCTGATGAGCGTCTCGTACGGGAGGTCCTGAGGGATCTGGGACAGGAGGTGGTGCACGGAGGCCATGTCACACTCGCAGTCCAGCACCTCCTCCTCTCGGTGAAGCACGATCTGGAAACAAATTTCATTCATCTTCTCAATAAACTACATTGCATTGCAGGCATTTATGCAGAGTGACGTACAATAAAGTGCAAATTAAACCCAGGTGCGTTGATAGTTCATAATTCATTTAAAGTCTGAAATGTATTTTTGAAAATGCCATTAAAAGCATTCCAAATTTCTCAGCCAAATGAGACCTTGCTTTATCTGGACCACCATGAAGCTGGATCAAAAGAGGGAGCCAAGTCACTGCAAGCTAAAAACACAGCCAAAATTATTGGACAGTAAAAAATGTCCTTGTTGGTTTGCGCTGATTATAAAACACAAATCAATCCTCAGTATGTACATGTTATCCATAAATATATGTCTACATCACAGTTTTACAGCAACAGAAATGGCTGGACAAATATTCAAATTTTATTGTGATGTCACACAAGTACCTCATGGACCATGTCATCTCGAAGCAATAACTGCCAATTGACTCAAACACACCAACAGGAAACTCACCACGGCAGCAAAGTAGATGGGCATTAGGGGGTGACAGGCCAGGAAGAAGTCGTACAACCGAACCACGTGACGGAAATCAGACAGTACATGGCCAAACCAGGTGATGAGCCAGCTCAGGGCAAAGATGGTGCCCACCTCCGCCCTACACAGGGAGGAAGAGGAGAAGAAGGCGTGACAGGCTAATTATTGGACGCATGTACCAGCTCCAGATGAATCAGTGGGTGGGCAGTTTATAACAAAACAAAAGCTACTTATTAACTATGTATTTGAACTATACACCTGTCTTTATGAATATAACTATAAAATATAAATACAAATTAGCTCAGGACACCCACATTAAAGCATCACCTGACATACAGAACAGGACATCATAACCGCAGTTCCACCCTAAAGCTATTACTGTACAGTTTTTCAGAACAGAAAACCTTGAATACACTGATTGTTTTACTTTGAATACCTCAATAAGGGACACTTGTGAGTATATGTCCTCTTAATAAGGATGGGACAACCAAATTCTTACTGCTGCATGAAGTCGTGCACCTCAGGGTTGACCCGCTCTATGATGGGCATCAGATAGTTTAAAATGTGTTTGGTGTTGTCCATGGTGGGGTCCATAAAATCCCTACAAGAGAAGAAGTGAAAACATTCACCACTCAGAGTTCACACTCACGTAACAAAGCAACGGACATGAGGAACCCAAAGGAAATAGCAGAAATGTGGGGAGTATCATAAGAGTTTTTTTGTTCAGTTTCTGTTCAGGTTATGAGATGGTGGGTGAGATTAGGAGCACAGCTGTATCTGAGATTGTGGGTGAGATTAAGGGCACAACTGTATCTGAGATTGTGGGTGAGATTAGGAGCACAGCTGTATCAGATTGAGGGTGAGATTATGGGCACCGCTGTATCTGAGATTGTGGATGAGATTAGGAACACAGCTGTATCTGAGATTGTGGGTAAAATTAGGAGCACAGGTTTATCTGAGATTGTGGGTGAGATTAGGGGCACAGCTATATCTGAGATTGTGGGTGAGATTAGGAACACAGCTGTATCTGATATTGTGGGTGAGATTAGGAGCACAGCTGTATCTGAGATTGTGGGTGAGATTAGGGGCACAGCTGTATCTGAGATGATGGGTGAGATTAGGAGCACAGCTGTATCTGAGATTGTGGGTGAGATTAGGAGCACAGCTGTATCTGCGATTGTGGGTGAGATTAGGAGCACAGATGTATCTGCGATTGTGGATGAGATTTGGAGCACAGCTGTATCTGAGATTGTGGGTGAGATTAGGAGCACAGCTGTACCTGAGATGGTGGGTGGAGAGTTTCTCCACCAGGACGGTGGCCAGTCGCTCGCCCAGGACCAGGAGGAAGGTGACGACGATGTCATGGTAACCCTGGTAATAGTGCAGCTGGGGGTTGCGGTCGAGCACGTGCAGGATGATGTCAATCAGCTCCTCCTGTAGACCCTCCCGCTGGTCATCAGGCATCCCTGCATGGGGTCACAAAAAATGTCTCTATGAGACCGCAAAACACACTTGACCGGGTCGCCTTCTCTCTAATACAAGCATTGTTTGTGTAATGTTCTACAGCAGGGATCCTCAAACCAGGCCCTCAAATCCAAATCCAGCCTAGGTTCTTTCCTCTCAGGTAATAATTAACTGAACTGCTACTGATTAGCAAGGCTGTCGTCACACCTGCCACCCAGGTAAAAGGGTATGGAAAAACCAGCTATTCTTGGCCGGCAAGTACAATGATTTGAGGAAGACTTATAAGCTGGTGCAAAAAGCACAAAACCTGGAGCTCCGATGGCAAAGGGAATGTTGTCTTTTTCTTTTCTTTTTTCCTAGATCTCGACTGGTAAGTAGCCTTCAGCCCAGTATCTGTAATGGTACAAGCAGTGATCTAATTATAGCCTGCTGCCCATATGGAAACCCAGCTAGCCTGCTGTCCCTATAGAAACCCAGCTAGCCTAATGTCCCTACGGAAACCCAGCTAGCCTGCTGTCCCTATGGATACCCAGCTAGCCTGCTGTCCCTATGGATACCCAGCAAGCCTGCTGTTCCTATGGAAACCCAGCTAGCCTACTGTCCCTATGGAAACCCAGCTAGCCTGCTGTCCCTATGGATACCCAGCAAGCCTGCTGTCCCTTTGGAAACCCAGCTAGCCTGCTGTCCCTTTGGAAACCCAGCTAGCCTGCTGTCCCTTTGGAAACCCAGCTAGTCAGCAGTCCTTATGGACACTCAGCTAGTCAGCAGTCCTTATGGACACTCAGCTAGTCTGCTGTCCCTATGGAAACCCAGCTAGCCTGCAATTCCCTATGGAAACCCAGCTAGTCAGCAGTCCCTATGGAAACCCAGCTAGTCAGCAGTCCCTATGGAAACCCAGCTAGTATGCCGTCCCTATGGAAACTCAGCTAGTATGCCGTCCCTATGGAAACCCAGCTAGCCTGCAGTCCCTATGGAAACCCAGTTAGCCTGCCGTCCCTATAGAAACCCAGCAGGCCTGCCGTCCCTATAGAAACCCAGCAAGCCTGCTGTTCCTATTGAAACTCAGCTAGCCTGCTGTCCCTATGGAAACCCAGCTAGTATGCTGTCCCTATGGAAACCCAGCTAGTATGCTGTCCCTATGGAAACCCAGCTAGTATGCTGTCCCTATGGAAACCCAGCTAGTATGCTGTCCCTATGGAAACCCAGCTAGTATGCTGTCCCTATCTAAACTCAACTAGACCTGCTGTCTCTATAGAAGATCAGCTTGCCTGCTGCTCCCATAGAAATTCAGCTAGTCCACTGTCACTTTGGAAAACTCAGCTGTCCCTATGGAAACCTAGCTAGCCTGCTATCCCTACGGAAACTCAGCTGTACCTATGGAAATGCAGCAACACCGAGCCAGTCACTCTGTGCCAACGACAGCCCTGCATCAAACGCACCAAGCAGGACCGAGGAAACACTAGATCCGGAGGATTATCAGGAGAAACCCAAAGGAAAACAACGGCTAAACATACGGCTGAGAACATAAAGCCCTACGTATCTATTTCTATCTGATGAAACGTGTGGGTCCTGTAGTGTAGACGGTCGCACTCACCTGGCGGAAACCTCCGGAGAGAGCGCCTCACATCCAGCAGCACCTGATGGTAGTCCTTGTGGTTCTCCCTCAAGTCCGCTGCTATTTGCACACAAAGACAAAACCTGCGGGTGACATGCGGCACTCTCACGGGCAGACACAGGAAATAAGTAAGGCTTCACGTCGGGATCTGCACGTTGTGTTTGTTTATCTCCATATATTCACGATTTGTATGAATGCGGTTAGCTTCAGTTTAGTACTTTAGTGTAAATTTAAAGCTTTAGACTTTTGGCAGTCTGGGAGTATTTTTAGCCAGGTCTGTCACAGTTACTGCTATTATGCAGGTGAATGTAGGGCAAGTCACTCTGGACAGGAGCTCCTCCCCCAGAGGGCCCAGGAGCCTCCCCTATAACTGAATGTGCTGCTGTGGAGTGTGATGAACGTCAGCATCATGGTGCCATCGACGGAAGGAAGCCATGAGTAAAAGCAGGCTCACATTATAACGGTTAGATTTTATCACCCAGGGCCTAGGCTATAAGCTCAGCACCCGTGTTCAGTTTCTGAACTTCATTACGAGTGGTTTTAGCACAGAGCAGCTCGACCCTCGTTCCTGGAGATCGACCTTCCTGTGGGTTGTCATTTCAACCCTAATTTGGCACGCCTGATTCCACTAATTAGCAGTTGAACTCAATCTCGAGCTATAGAATGAGGTGCGCTTTTTTTTTTTTTTTGGGTTGGATAGAAAACTTACAGGATGGTAGACGGGCAAAATTTCTGTTTCAAATGTGGGGGGGGGGGCGCAGGGGTATCGTGAGTGAGGGTGGGTCTGGTTTATTTTTATTTATTTATTTATTTACCGGGGAGAGTGTCCACACCAATGTGCCAGAGGACTGCGAGAGGAAAACGGAGTACCCGGAGGAAACGGGAAGAACATGCAAACCCCACACAGAAACGTTTGGGTTGTGCGGCCACCGTGCCGCTACGTTAAGTTCATGACACAGCCATCTGTAAAAGGGCAGGGGATATGCCCTATGGCAGGGGTGTCAAACTCCAGTCCTGGAGGGCCGCAGTGTCCCTTTTTGTGGTTTCCTTTCAATCAGCAGCCAATTAAGGCCTTGAGATCAAAGTGTGTGCCAAACAAAGACTGAAATTCATCTGTTGTGCTGATGCACACTAAAAACCAACAGACACTGCGGCCCTCCAGGACTGGAGTTTGACGCCCCTGCCCTATGGTAAGGTTGGTTAAAGACATTGGGATGACACTGGCTCAGGGGGTAAGAGCAGTCGTCTGGAGGTGGGTGCGTGTCGCCGAACCCCCAATTTCTCCTGACGGGCACGGTTGGCGCCTTGCATGGCAGCCAATCGCCGTTGGTGTGTGAGAATGTGAAGCATGAATTGTACAGCGCTTTGGATAAAGGCGCTATATAAATGCAGGCATCTTTACGCTACACGGCTAGCCTCTCAGGCCCTCGGCGGCACGTCTCTTACCCGGCTTCTCGGGCAGGTGGTCGGTGTGCATGTTGAGCAGTTTGGGCCAGACTTGGCAGCGGATCTCGTCGCTCAGCAGCCCGCCCTCGCTGATGGCCATCCGCCGCAGGGCCGCCACGTCCGCCGGGCTCGCTCCCAGGGCCTGCGAGATCTCGGCCATCTTCCTCCTCCTCCGCGAGTCCCCGTCTGACCACATCACAACCGCATCAGTCCACCGCTCAACACTGCCCGTCTGGAGCCTGCCCCATGGACCGCCGGGTGAGCGCCCTGCAGGGCCTCTGATTAAAACACCAGCACTGGCAGGGCTGGGTGACCCAGAGCGCAGGGCTGGACGACCCAGAGCAGAACCTTTAACCCTTTTAAGGCAGTGGCAACCAACCCTGTTCCTGGAGATTTTCATTTCAATCCTAATTTTGCACACCAGCCTCTAATTATCAGCTCAACGAGATCCCTAGATGTTGTGTGAGGTGTGCTTCGTTGGGGCTGGAATGAAAACCTACAGGACAGTAGATCACCTGGAACACGGTTAGTCACAGCTGTTTTAAGGTGTAAGATCACACATGCGATTTAGAACTGAACTTAACTTGTAATTAATCACTACCGCTAACAGAAACCAACGGAATTCTAGAGCATTGATTTGGACTACTCTTCAACTGGTTAACTAGCGATCTGCCCAGCAGGAGGACTGAGGCAGTGTTACGACAGCCTTACAGCAGTGACTGCCTTCCTGGAAGAGTGCAGAAGGAGCCAGTCCAATACCCTTTCACCATGTTACCCTGACATTTCCCAACGCTGTGCTTACATGCTGCAACCGGAATGCTGGGTCCTACCAATGCAATGGGAAAAGTCACAAATGGTCAGGACTGCAGAAAATGATTATAGGACAGCGATTATTGTAGTGATGAGGGGTTCGTTCTTCGGCAACGAAATTAAGTACGCAATGGTACCTGCAGTCATCTTTGACCTAAAATAAATTATGTATACAATTGTGCAGACAGCAGAGGGTCTTTGCGGAATGGCAGGTAACTTGGTCTTTTATAAGTGCGAGTGTAGGGTGTATGTATAATTTACTGGTGCCACGTATACCGTGAATCAAACAGCAACGGTGCATCTAGAGTTAGGCAGGTCTCCTGCCGCTTGTGGTTGCTATTTTGCACTTTCAGCAATACCGTAGGGACACATGAGCAACTCACCTAGCCTAATGTTGGCGACATCAAATCAGCTAAACACAAAACAGCTCTATTTCCACGGAGATACGCTATGAATTATATTTTATTTACTACCAGAAAGTATTCGAAGGTGAACTATCATCATTATTTATTGGCGTAACTGGTCAGTCACATGGCAATCACTTACTTGTCAACTACCAAGCACACTCGCTGGCAAGATTAATAAGCCCTACTCTGGATACATTCGTTATTAGCTACAGCTTAAAAAATAAAATAAATCTATCGACAGCAGAGGTTAACCAGCCAAGTTAGATAAACTAAAGCTAACTGACAATCGATCTTGTTGGGTACCTTTAGCGGTTACCAACAATACGAAAGCTAGCTTGGACAGCTACAAGCTAACCAACGTTAGCCAGCCTGCTATATCGCCATTAAACTAGTAGTGAGCTATGCCTTGTTTGCGGTTTCCTTTGAGAGAAACCTTAATTGCTGATGAACGAAGTAGGGTGTAAATAAAAAAGGCCGTGATGGAGAAACGGACCACCATACCCTGTTTGCCGATTCCATTCAAAGGAGAGGAGGCACCGATGCTTTTAGATTTTTTCAGGGACATCTTGCCAGTCCGCTCATTGTTGTTGATCTTTTGAAGTGTCTTCTCCCCCACCTTCAATTTAAACAGACATTGGAAAAATAAAAATATCTCTCGCCAGCAACAAAGATGAGTGCAGCGATGGTCTTGATTAGCTGGACTTGCTCATCCTCCCTCTCCCTCCGTCAAACAGAACAGGCCACATCACTGCAGCCAAGCACTGGTTAGCTGGCTGCTACTAGCTAGCAACACTGACAAATACTATCACGTCATTCAAAACGTGTGTCAAAACATTCGCTAGTCTTAGGCAGATGAAACGGTGTTGCTTTTAATGCTATGATTCCGTTAACTCGTGGAAAAAAAGCAACTGCTCGCTTTAAAATCTTTCCAGATCTCGAGAAGACGCGCCTCCTTGTCCGTCCCCAGCTGATCTAGGTTGTTGTCAAGACGTATCGAAATGGCGACTGGGACTTGTAGTTCCTTCTGAAAAATCCGTTAACTTTTCTATTACGTCACTGAATCAACATACCACCATAAGTCTGATGGGTGCCTAAATGTAGGGAAGGGACCCACTTGTGCGTTATGAGAGGGGGTGAAGTTATGTATTTGATATGAGTACTTTCAATTAATATTATTCACTGTGAGTGGTCTGGATCGTAACACTCTACAGGAGGCAGACAAGGATGCGTCTGTGAAGTCTTCGTCACTAACAGAACTACAGAGCCGCAGAAAAAGAATGGACAGGTCACAAAGTTCGCTAAAATTGTCTGCAGAGTTCTGGAAACGGGTCTGGTGCACAGATGATACCAAGATTCACCTGTATCACGGCAATAACTAAGTGTGGAGGCCAAAATGAACTGCCCAAGATCCAAAGCAACGTTTGATAATCCACACCAAGCAGTCGCCGACCAACCGTAATTCTCTCACGTGATGCGCTCGTGGGTAAACGTGGTTCGGGGTCTCCTCTGAACCGGTCTCCCCTTACTGTTACACCACGTTCCAGTCATCTTCAGCTCCTGTATGCACGATATGCTCCCTCCGCTATACTGCCTGTGGGCTGAACTGGAATAGCAGAACTTACCCGAAGCCAGAGAGCAGTGCAATTTTTTTTATTGCAAATATATACATGTTCAAAGTATATACTGTATTTTGTAATAATGATCAGTTTGCAATTTTGTTTTGTGATTAATGAAACCATAAGAATACGCATTGTGTCAATGATAGAAATAATAGTGATAAAGGGAAAGAAAAATAGTATTGTAAATTATATTTGTATTAATAACTAATAAAACGTATGCCACAACAATGTTCTGTCTATGTGAATGGAATGCTCTGCTAATTCAGTTATTAAAGAATAAATGGCCTAAACACAATTGACCAATTTCAACTTGAATTCAACATTGTGAAATGCTGTTCAATAGGAAAACATTTTTTTTTTGCCATTTGATACTCTAAAACTGTATTATGATTTTTGTATATACAGTGGCTTATTCAGACCCCTTCACTTTTCACACTGTGTTCTAGATTTAGTTTTAAATGTATAAAATGCCCATTTTTGCCCATCAATCTACACTCATAATAACCCGTAAATAACCCACAAAGTGAAAACGTTGATGTTTTTGCAAATTTATGAAAAATCAAAAACTTAATTTATTTATATTTGATTTATTTACAATTATTTATCACTACTGTGGTAATAAAATTGTGTTAACAGCACATATTTAGTGCTTGGCAATTGCCTGTAATCTGATATTATAGGTATCAGCATTGACAATCTACAGCATGAATTGGCACCGGAAAAATCCAATCTTCAAAAAAGACCAGCAGTCAAGCACTTTGTGCCCTACAACAGAATGCCAGTTGAACTTTGCATTTATTCACAAACTCATTACAATTGTCTCATTAAGGCAACACAAAATATACAGATAGGATTTATATATATGCATATTTATATATATTTAAAATGTTTTATTCATTTATTTAACATGTCATTCACTATCATCACTAGAATTAACAAGATAATGGTTACTCCAGTCTGGAAAAAGTTGTGTGATATGGTATGTAGACTTCATAGATGGGTCTTCTGCTTGGGCTATATATCAAACTGTTCAGGCTGAAGTTGCCTGGAAACTGAGCTCACTCTACCGAATTCCTAACCTTGCGCTTTAGGAAGGAAAATGACCAGTGCTTATGGCAACTCCTACACCACGTCAGCAGCAGCACCTCAGATAAGACCCTTTGGACCAGAGATGTCCAATTTTATCCAAAAAGGGCCTATGAGGGAGAGCAAGTCTTTGTTTTAGCCCAGCACTTCGACACCTGATTCAACTTAAAGGCTGCATCCGAAATCAAACACGACACACTATACATGTATACTATTATGTGGCGTACATAAGGTGGCTTTAGTGTATTTTTCTACAGTCAATGGCTCACACACTTCGATATTTCACAGCATGTGGCATCCGTTTTATACAGCTATGATTTTTCGGACATACTAATACTATTTTGACATCTTAAATAGTAAGATAGTATGCCATTTCAAAGCAGGAAAAGTCTTGAATGAAGGCCAAAGTTAGTTAAATAGTTGAATCAGGTGTAGTGCTGGTTGAGAACAAGAACCTGCACTGACATCAGCACTTTTCAGTTAAGACTGAAGGGTCTCCTCCATTACCAATCCAAAAGCCGTGAAAATAATCTGCCACTTCCATGGAGGACACTAGTAACTAAGCTTTAAAAAGAACAAAGAACATACTTTAATCTCCTAAAACAAGCCAAGAGGCTGTCTGTACCCAGGACAGCTCGCCTAGCCCAGATGATCAGTATTGCCTATCTATACAAATGTATTTAAAATCATTTTACTGGGGCAATTGAGATGCGAAGGTAAGTACCTAGTACAACGCTATTATCCCACAGCTCCCTGCCACTGACCCAATTTCCAAACCACTCCTGTTCTGCAGCTATTGAGCAATTTATAAAGTGCTTCCCAAGGGCGAGCAAACCAGAATTTACATAGCCTGGGAAACCAGAAGGTGAGTTTAACAATGAAACCTCCGGGACAGGTTTCCACTTCACTTCATATTATACTTCATTTTTAACTCTTTCTACACTGTTGTCATACGTCATTATTGACATTCTTTCAATGACCTGTGTGTGCACCTGCAGTTAGCCCATTATCTAATTAGCCCATGGCTAATTTCCCTCTGAAAGGAAAAGGCAGTATCTCCATCTGGCCAAAGTGGAGTGGAAGTGGCCTGGCTTTAGCGTTAGCCGTAGCGCTAACTTTCCCAAGTCAATGCAATCCAGGGCCTTCCCTCATTGACCTGGGTTAATCAGCCCCCTCAGTAATGCTGGTGAACCTATACAAAATATAAAAGAATAAAATAACATTAAGGAAAACGGGGGGGTGGGGTTTGGCAAGCAGCATGCGCTTGCAATGATTTCCCTCTTATCTGACACATGGCATGGCACTTGGTTATAAGAGCCACAATGCATGTAGGGAAATAGAGTTTTTTTTTACATTATTATTTTGCATACAGTAGAACGTTTCACTGCAGAACTGAAATGAGCAGTCAGGAAAGACCACTTACAAGGACACATAGAGCTGGCTGGTGACTCAGTTACATTTTGGCACTTAAAAGTCCTTTTTTAACCACGGTAAACACCCAGAAGCACGCACACGCAGCTAAAACACTGTTCCCGCAATTCGTAAAGAAAGCACACTGACACACTCACAGACTTCACTTTTGGTGGGTAACCCCCAACCACACCTGGAGCCCAGGAGGGATGAATGAAAATGATCAGAACTAGAACAGGTCTGTTGCAGACGCAAACCAACAAAACAGAAGCTTATAGTCTCTCCATGTGTACAAAATATATCCTGCAGGAGATGACTCCGAATTCCATACATTCTGGCTTAAAAATTACTAAACAAAAAAAAAAATCTAAATTGAAAGCCATTAACCCCAGTTGTTTTATTACAAGAGTTCATGTACTCAGGGAGGTGTATTTTATCACTGGTTTTCCATGTAAATCCTCATAACGAGGCAAAGTGGCTGTGTTGGGCCTACGTGGAGAGGTTCACTGCTCTTGTACCTGTGCGTCCAAGTTGAACTACGGCAGCCTGTGTGGGACACCCTGTACCATCTCTGGGCTAGCTCAGACTGAGCGAATGCTTTGGAGGTTCAGTATGCTGATGCAGTGTAAGTTCCTGTAGTTCAGTGTCCCGGCGTATCGTTGCCACGCAGCTACGACTACTCTCGGCTGAACGAGGCCCCTTAACCGTTGTGGTGCGGCGTGATTTTAAAGCGTTTACACAACACAAATACGTGCATGACTAAGCATGTTACCGGCTCGCCGCCGTGGTCAAAGAGCTCGAAAACGGAAAGAAAGGACAGTTTTTTTTTCTCTTCTTCTTCTTCTTGTTTTTTCAGTTTGGCTGCTGCTGGAAAACCGCCTTCCTCCCAGACCTGCTATATCACGTAATCAATTACAAAAATAGACTCTATTTTCAATAGCAAACATCGATAAGTATTAGTAGTGGATTAGAGAGCGCGAGACCCAGCCCTTAATGCACTGCTCCATGCACAGGGGACACTGACAGAGCCGAATTCACTGAGGCCAGCACACGACTCGCTTCTGTTGAGGCGTCATAGTGATGCACAGGAAGCTTATAACCAAATAAAAATAACACAGACGGGTATATTTTTGAAGGGCTAGACTCCACGTCCTGCAGGCCGCAGTGTCCGCAAGCGTTAGCTTCGACCGTGCGCTAGACCGCCTGATTTAACCAATTTAGCTTGTCATCTGAACCAAGCAGGTGAACTAATGAGTGAAATCAGGCGGTGTGGCGTGCGGTTGGAACACACGCCTGCAGACACCGCGGCCCGCAGGACGTGAGGTTGGGTAGCGCCGGTGTGGGGTGTACGTGGCCTTCAGTGAACCTCTCCGCAGCCGTCGCCCCCCAAAGAGGAGATTTGTGTAAGGGTGGAGTCTTGCTCCCTTCGCTCCGCCATTTTCCCTTCCTGGCCCAAACCTCCCTGCCCCCCTCCCCTCCCCTCCCCTCCTCAGCCGTAGTTGTAGGTGAAGTTGTACGTGCTGGGCTCTTTGGGCACCGGGGGCGGGGCCTCGGGGATGGTGATGTTCTCCAGGTCCAGCAGGCGGAGCTTCATCTCCATGGTGATGAGCGTGTCGAGGTCGCTGCGCGTGAGGTCGCTCGCCATCTCCCGGCCCAGCAGGGCGCACAGCCCGTCCGTCCAGACGCAGTACTGCGGAAAGCACGCGTGCGCACACTCAATACACGCTCTCTTACACCCGCCCGCGTTGCGCCCCACCCTCCCTTCGCCAATTACAAATGCCAATGCGAAACCGTCACCACACCACGCGTGTCGTATTTCATATCAGCAGGGAGACCCGGTTTATCACGACGCCCAGGCGTGCGTTCAAGATTACGACTATGTTTGCAGAAAATGAACTTAAATGAACATTCCATGGAGTCCACCACCAACACCTTATACAAACGGATGCGACTTAGGTCTAACAATGCCAGCTAGTTGATTAACTCTGTCCGTGGCAAAAATAAAACAAAGTTTGAACATGTTTGACACGGATAGTAAACGGGGACTCCTGAGCTGCTGCTCACCTCATATTTATTTGGAGCCACAAAGTTGAGGGCCTCATCAGGATCATAGAGAATGGAAAAGGCCAACTCCAGGACCTCCTGTAAACCAGGAACAAATTATTACACATTACATACTCAAATCAGAAGCACACATCATTGCAGACATTATCACACACAACATAATCAAACCAGGAACAGGTTGTTACACACTACATACTCAACACAGGAACACATTACACACTACATACTCAACACAGGAACACATTACAAACTACATACTCAACACAGGAACACATTATTACACACTACCACATACCTGCAACATACACTACACACTCACAAGCAGTTCTCCGAGCTACAATGTATTATGTCACGGCAAATAGATATTTCTTTTGGGTGTGGACCTCACAGTGCATATTACGGATGTTAACTTGTTCCAGCGTGCGTTCCAGTCTGCTCAACAGCAGACCCAGGCCTTTTTCAGGTTGAGGGCACGGGTCATTACCTTGTTCTGCTTGAGGGCACTTTTCTCTTTCATATGAGGGCAGTCCTTCCCGGTCACCACTGACTTGATATCAGACACTGGTACTGCGGAGGCAAGGAGAGGTCGGTTACCACGGCGATGCCTCGCTCTGATTGGCTGCGAACGGCGGCGCGGAGGTCAGGTGACTCACTCTTGTCGCTGAGCAGCTCGAAGGGCACCTCTCCCTGGGGAGGCTCCTCCAGGTCTCCGTAGTGCAGAACCTTGTGGTTCAGAGACAGGCGGCAGAACCAGAACTTATCTGTGGGGGGATGGGGGGGTGCATGGGGGAAAAGGTCAGGTAATTTAGAGAGCCCTTGACACACATAATGGCACCACAGATGAATAAACAATGTGTGTCCAGGCTGAACACTGCTAATGTTTCAGTGACATGAAAATGACTGAAATGCTTCTTTTTGTAACCGTGGGATGTACTAAAAATGCTTCAGATCGCGAAGGCTCCTCATTATTCTGCGACATCAGGTCTGAATGAAGACCTTTCTGGCTATGAGTGCGTGTAGGGAGTAGCCATCATAATGTGTACATATCAGGAGCGCTGAGTGAGCGTGTGCAGGTGTGTGTGTGTGTGTGCATGGTTGTGTGTATGCGAGTGTACAGGGTGTGTGTGTGTGTGTGTGTGTGTGTGTCTGTGTGTACAAGGTGTGTGTGTGTGTGTGTGTGTGTGTGTGTGTGTGTGTGTGTGTGTGTGTGTGTGCATGCATGTGTGTGCAGGTGAGTACATGTGTGTGTGTGATATAGTGATGTGTGTGTGTATGTGTGTGTGTGTGATTGTGTGAGTGTGTGTGTGTGCGTGAGTGTGTGTGTGTGTGTGTGTGTAGTGCTCTGAGTGTGTGTGTGTGCTATAGTGAAGTGTGTGTGTGAGCAGTGCTCTGTGTGTGTGTTTGTGTGTGTGTGTGATATAGTGATGTGTGTGTGTGTGTGTGTGTGTGTGATATAGTGATGTGTGTATGTGTGTGTGTGAGAGCAGTGCTCTATATGCGCGTGTGTGTGTGTGTGTGTGAGTGTGTATATGTGTGTGTGTGTGTGTGTGTGTGTGTGTGAGCAGTGCTCTGAGTGTGTGTATATGTGTGTGTGTGTGAGCAGTGCTCTATGTGTGTGTATATGTGTGTGTGTGTGTGTGTGTGTGTGTGTGTCCTCACCTTGTCTCCTGCGGTTGCCGATCTTGCGGAAGCAGCTGCCGTCACACAGGCGGTTCAGCCGCTGCTGCTTTATCAGCTCCAGGATCTCCGGCTGGATCCTCTCACGCAGCTCTCTGTGTGACACAGACACAGTCATACACACACAGACACACACACCACACACACCAGCCACAACTCGTTGTTGGATACACACTCATTACACAGAGTACATCCACACACCACAAGCACACACAGTTCACTGATAGACTGACAGTCATTATACACACACACAATCTTGTTTTTGCTACCTGGTGAGGACACATGACTTTTTGCCCACTGGTGGGGACACTCACGCACAGCACTCACATGATGGGCGGGGACTGGAAGTCGTCCTGGCTCATCCTCTCAGACTGGCGCAGGCGCAGGATCTCAGAGTAGCTCAGGCCCCGCAGTTTACTCTTCAGCTGGTCCAGAGAGGCTGGCTTCATGGCCAGAGCCCGAGTGATCTGCTCCTTCACCACCTGCATCACCTGAGCACACACACACCACTTCATCACACACACACACACACACCACTTCATCACACACACACACACACACCACTATATCACACACACACACACACACCACTATATCACACACACACCACTACATCACACACACACACACCACTTCATCACACACACACACCACTACATCACACACACACACCACTTCATCACACACACACACCACTTCATCACACACACACACCACTTCATCACACACACACACACACCACTACATCACACACACACATCACTACATCACACACACACACCACTTCATCACACACACACACCACTTCATCACACACACACACACACCACTACATCACACACACACACCACTACATCACACACACACACACACACACACCACTACATCACACACACACACACACACACACCACTACATCACACACACACACCACTACATCACACACACACACCACTTCATCACACACACACACCACTTCATCACACACACACATCACTACATCACACACACACACCACTTCATCACACACACACACACCACTTCATCACACACACACATCACTACATCACACACACACACACCACTTCATCACACACACACACACCACTTCATCACACACACACATCACTACATCACACACACACACCACTTCATCACACACACACACACCACTTCATCACACACACACATCACTACATCACACACACACACACCACTTCATCACACACACACACACACCACTTCATCACACACACACACACCACTTCATCACACACACACACACACCACTTCATCACACACACACATCACTACATCACACACACACTTTACTACATCACACACACACACCACTTCATCACACACACACATCACTATATCACACACACACACCACTTCATCACACACACACATCACTACATCACACACACTTCACTACATCACACACACACACACCACTTCATCACACACACACACACACACACATCTCACATCTCTCACATCTCTCACATCACTATATCACACACACACATACACACATCACTATATCACACACACACACCACTTCATCACACACACACATCACTACATCACACACACACACCACTTCATCACACACACACACACACACACACATCTCACATCTCTCACATCACTATATCACACACACACATACACACATCACTATATCACACACACACACACACACACAATCACTATATCACACACACACACACACACATCACTACATCACACACACACATCACTACATCACACACACACATCACTACATCACACACACACATCACTACATCACTACATCACTACATCACACACACACACACACCACATCACACACACACACACACACACACACACACACACCACTACATCACACACACACACACCACTACATCACACACACACACACACACACACACACACACCACACATCACTATATCACACACACACACACCACTACATCACACACACACACACACACACCACTATATCACACACCACACACACCACACACACACACACATCACTACATCACTATATCACACACACACACATACTTCACTATATCACACACACACACACACATCACTATATCACTATATCACATACACACATCACTATATCACACACACACATCACTATATCACACACACATCACTATATCACACACACACACATACTTCACTATATCACACACACACACATTACTATATCACACACACACACATCACTATATCACACACACACACACACACACACACATCACTATATCACATACACACATCACTATATCACACACACACATCACTATATCACACACACATCACTATATCACACACACATCACTATATCACATACACACATCACTATATCACATACACACATCACTATATCACACACACATCACTATATCACATACACACATCACTATATCACATACACACATCACTATATCACACACACACATCACTATATCACACACACATCACTATATCACACACACACACATCACTATATCACACACACACACACACACATCACTATATCACACACACACACACACACACACACACACATCACTATATCACACACACACCACTACATCACACACACACCACTACATCACACACACACATCACTATATCACACACACACACACACACACACACATCACTATATCACATACACACATCACTACATCACACACACCACTACATCACACACACACACACACACACATCACTACATCACTACATCACACACACAGACACACATCACACACACACACACACACACACACACACACATCATTATATCACACACACACACGCGCACACACGCACACACACACATCACTATATCACTACATCACTACATCACTACATCACTACATCACACACACACACACACACACACATCACTATATTACATTATTGGCATTTGGCAGACGCTCTTATCCAGAGCGACGTACAGTCGATTAGACTAAGCAGGAGACAATCCTCCCCTGGAGCAATGCACTGACCTTGCTGAGGTCCTGCACTGACCTTGCTGAGGTCCTGCACTGACCTTGCTGAGGTCCTGCACTGACCTTATTGAAGTCTTCAGCTGTGGCCCTCATCTCCTTCCAGGTCTTGTTGAGCAGCTGGATGCAGACGCAGAAGAACTCCTCCCAGGCTCGGTCGTGGGTGAAGAACATGGGGTGGTAGTCATTACAGCCCTCGTTTGCTGGAGAGGAAGAGCATAGTGTTACTGGCATTTCATAAGACACCGTCACTAACTGACGGATGGACCTCCTCCCGTCTTCATAACTTTCCTGTGGACACGGATTAGAAAACGGTGGCCTAAAGGAAAATGGTGGCCTAAAGGAAAACCTACTTTGATTGTAATGAACTACAAATGCATGAACAGGACTAGACGATTCGATTTTATTCACAAACCCATCTGAAAGTGATGTCATAAGTGCGGTTTCCATCCAACCATTTTTATGTGAATTTTGAAATTGCACTTTTAAAGTAAACTTAAGTGGGAATAGTTGAAATGAGGAAAAAAAAAAGTTCAAAAAGGCGGAATATCGAGAAAATTTTTTTTACGCTTGGCCCAGGTGGATAAGTTGGCGTATCGATAAAGAGATGAATTGGCGCTGGATTCATTCAGCATCATTCAGTTAAGACGAGCAGAAATAAGAGGGTCCTGAATGAGTTTATCAAATGGTTGACACTCCTGTTTGTCATTCATTCATTTTGGTAACACGCGTTTTCTAAGCATGTTAAATTCAGTTCACCATTCTCCGCAGTGCAAAGCATCAAACCGTGGGAAAATAACCCTGTTACTACATGAAGACGGCTTCACCTGGAGTCGTTACAAATATAGCCTTATGTTTTCATCAACCGCAACTTAAAAGTACGTTTATGTTTTAAGATTATGTTGCTTTTGAAGGTTTATAAATGATTTAATTTACTTCCAGCAAGCAATCTGGGTCCACACAAGTGAGGTTGTTGATCTGGAGATGTACAATATTAAACGGGTATTAACAGACACCAAAGTGGCATACAGTATACAGCATAAGGCCCATTTATATATTTTTTTCGTTTTCTTCTTTTTATGAACCTGAATCTACACACTGAAGATGCCATAAACATAACTTGGCTGGGGAAAAACTGCATTTTGAGGCCCTCTCATTATTACAGTGTCAAGAAAAAAACCATGAAATGATATATCATCATTCTAGTAATTACCAGACCAAGACCCGTGATCTATGGCTTTCTTTGTTAAAAGTATTATTTGCAAAGGGTAACAACAAAAACTTTCAAGCAAAACAGATACCTGTTTCTTGGATTTTTTAGTCCTAAAGGTTTAAGGCATGTTTGAATAAGAATATGAAAGAGATTAAGTCTGATTTGATTGAACAGCACATCATTAAACTGGCTAGACGGGGCTGACTGTATCAAGGGGAATGTCATAACTGACATAATCCTGTAATTAACACACACGTCCCACACGGGATGCCACTGTTATTAAGACGCATATCCCTGAAGAGATTATGTTATTAGCACTTAAACAATACTGTTATTATACATCTCGGAAGAGATTACATTGTCATTAAAATGTACTTGTGTGACTGCCCCAGGTGGTTACGACCATTACGAACGCTACCCAGCATGCAGTGCGGCGAAATGCACTCACGCAGTTCTCCCACTTGCAGGATCTCGCACAGCATGCGGGTGAGCTCGATCGCGCAGCGGCCAAACGGACACTCGTGCTTGTCTTCACGGCTGCTGTTCTCCAGAACAATCTAGAAAAAATTTACAAATTAAAACAACTGCTGGCATTTCCACTTTCCTCACGTACACAGGTGCCCGAGTGTGCATTTCGGTTTCAAAATCCTTATGTACATTACATGACATTTGGCTAACGCACTTATCCAGACCGACGTTACAGTTGATTAGACTACGCAGGAGACGATCCTCCCCTGGAGCAATGCAGGTTCAAGGGCCTTGCTCAAGGGCCCAACGGCTGTGCGGATCTTATTGTGACTACACCGGGGATCGAACCTCCGACCTTGCGGGTCCCAGTCCCCCGCTGTGCTACAGGTCGCCCGCACCGGGCCGGTTTAAGCGGAGGGAACTTGCGTGCAGCGCAGCGTCGCTGCAGGGTACATGCTGAGGCGTCAGCCCTGCGGGGTCGGTGCGTTACGAGCGCTCTCACCCGGGTGTAGGTGTCCTGGTGCAGCTTGGCCAGGTACAGCATGTTATCCAGGGCCAGCATGCCCGGAGGGGTCTGCGTGAAGTCCATGGCAGGGTTCACGTGGTTCTGCACCAACAGCAGAGATTATACACCCACACGCACCCACACAAACAAATCAAGATTTAATGTTGTGAGGCTCCAATTGTGAAATGCTGAAATTATATAATGGTCTGATGATGCATCACTGTAAGAACAGAATGGTGTGATAACGCAAAGTTGTAGCGGTGTAAAGATTTAATGACATAATGCAGTTATAATGGAATGCTGTATTGGCAAACGTGTATTACTAATGTGATGGTGTAATGCTGTATTCGTGCTACAGCGTAAAGCTGTAATGTGATGGTGTAATGCTGTATTCGTGCTACAGCGTAAAGCTGTAATGTGATGGTGTAATGCTGTATTCGTGCTACAGCGTATAGCTGTAATGTGATGGTGTAATGCTGTATTCGTGCTACAGCGTATAGCTGTAATGTGATGGTGTAATGCTGTATTCGTGCTACAGCGTATAGCTGTAATGTGATGGTGTAATGCTGTATTCGTACTACAGCGTAAAGCTGTGATGTGATGGTGTAATGCTGTATTCGTACTACAGCGTATAGCTGTAATGTGATGGTGTAATGCTGTACTCGTGCTACAGTGTAAAGCTGTGATGTGATGGTGTAATGCTGTATTCGTACTACAGCGTAAAGCTGTGATGCTGTATTCGTGCTACAGCGTAAAGCTGTAATGTGATGGTGTAATGCTGTATTCGTGCTACAGCGTATAGCTGTAATGTGATGGTGTAATGCTGTATTCGTACTACAGCGTAAAGCTGTGATGTGATGGTGTAATGCTGTATTCGTGCTACAGCGTATAGCTGTAATGTGATGGTGTAATGCTGTATTCGTGCTACAGCGTAAAGCTGTGATGTGATGGTGTAATGCTGTATTCGTACTACAGTGTAAAGCTGTGATGTGATGGTGTAATGCTGTATTCGTACTACAGCGTAAAGCTGTGATGTGATGGTGAGGGACTGACCGTGAAGCCCAGCATCTTGTAGTCCTTGGTGTACATGGCCTTCCGCTTCTCCGTGCCACCTGGGTCGTTCTCTCCGTCGAAGGCGATTCGGCGCAGCTCGAATATGATGTCCCTCTGAGCCTGGAGGAGACGGACAGGGTCGTGAGCCAATGAGGCGCCCCCCCCCCGCTGCACGCGCAGGGAAGCTCTGCGCCGTCTTGCGTGAAACTCACCTGGTCACTGGGATCCATTTTGGTCATCATGCGCTCCTCCAGGAGGTTAAAGGTCAACACCTGAAGCACGTACAGCTGGTGCGCCATCTCGGCTTTGATTGGCCGATTGCCGCGAATGACGTGCTGCGAGAGGAGAAGGGGCGACACACTTATGTTGCCGCGGTAACATTAGGGCAGAAGGGTTGACATGCTTATGTTGCCGCGGTAACATTAGGGCAGAAGGGGCGACACGCATATGTTGCCGTGGTAACATTAGGGCAGAAGGGGTGACATGCTTATGTTGCCGTGGTAACATTAAGGCAGAAGGGGCGATACACTTATGTTGCCACGGTAGCATTAACATCAATGTGCATGCACACTGGTACACGATTATGTAAAATGCCATAAAAAAATAAATTCCCCAGGAAGTGGCTGTGAAAATATAGTATTATAGTATTACAATTATATATATTTTTTGGACTACATACTTTAAGATGTGTTTGTATGGTTATGAGGTCAAAGTTCTCTCTCTATTAAGTAAGCAGTTTTCTTACTGCAATTTAATCATTCGGGACACATCTCATCATAAACTGCACACGTAACTATATAATCACAATTCTCAGAGAACAGAAATAGCACTGAGTACAACAGGATGAAAATAATGATTACAATTAGGACACAACTGATTTCAACTGCCAGTCAATTGTATCAATTAAAAATGCAAACTGCATTAATTTCTCATACATAACACATTATATGCATTTGGTTGATCAGACTGAATAAATGTTGTGGGATATGAATATTGAACATTCATTCTTCATAGTGTGCAAAGCTGTTCTTGACATAATGGGCATTGAATATGGCCAACCTCCATTAGAAATGTATAATTAAGAACAATTAGCAGCTTGTTACAATTTAGACATTGCGATAACGGCAAGAATGAAAACCAGCACAAACAGTGGGTTCCCAGGGTCTGGGTGTCACCATTTTATAGCAAATGAAAATTGTTAAATGTTAAAGGAATCAGGCGAATTTGTTATTGGGAGAATATATTTAACAAACAGTATTTCTGACATAATGCGGCTTAATAACATTAACAGCACATTAACAGCTTGTTAAAGTTCTGGGACTCCATTTGTGGTTGTAACGAAAACCAGCACACTCTGTGGTGGCCCAGGACTGAGTTTGAGAACCACCAAGCTACAGCAGATAGTCAGTACCCAGCACACAGACAGTCAGTACCCAGCACACAGTCAGTACCCAGCACAGAGACAGTCAGTATCCAGCACACAGTCAGTACCCAGCACAGAGACAGTCAGTATCCAGCACACAGTCAGTCAGTACCCAGCATACAGATAGCCAGTACCCAGCACACACACAGTCGGTACCCAGTACACAGACAGTCAGTACCCAGCACACAGAGAGTCAGTACCCAGCACACACAGTCAGTACCCAGCACACACAGTCAGTACCCAGCACACACAGTCAGTACCCAGCACACACAGTCAGTACCCAGCACACACACAGTCAGTACGCGCGCGCACACACACACACACACACACACACACACACACACACACACACACACACACACACACACACACACACACACAGAGTACCCAGCACAGTCAGTCAGTACCCAGCACACAGACAGTCAGTACCCTACACTCACATTAAGGATGATGGATCGCAGGTGTTTCTGTGCCAGGGTGCTCGCCATCTCCTGTAAAGAGAGACAGACACGCTCAGTTTCTCTTTAAATCTGCTCCTGCACATACATACCTGGGGTGAAGGCGTTACAACAGTGTGGAGATTATGTAAACAATTATGTATTCTGTCAAATTAATTAAAGCACGCCTCTTTGCGACTGCTTTTTCTGTGAGGAATTTAAGGACTAAAAACAGGCAGTAATTTGCAGACTGCGGACACGGCATCACTCACATTCAATAAGATGTGTGTTTAATAAGGATTCTCTCTCCCAAACAAGGCAGCAGTTATTGGAACCAGAAGACAGAGGAGCAGGGAAAAACAGAATAAGACGAGAGGGTCTTTCGTGCAAGAACGACCTTGTTTCAGTTAACCGAGGAGTTAAGCCATGCAGGTTAAACAGGCGCGTAAGTGACACACTACCGGAGGATAAGGAAATCGAGCCACGCAGCCCAAATTCCCGACCTACTCGAATTTAACTTCACATTTCAGCTAGCAAATGTTTTGTTGACACATATTTTCTGTGCCAATTACTCATTTATTACCAGATATAAAACAGTAAAAGATATTTGCTTCGTTGTCAAAGGTCGACATGCTCGTATCCGTATGATAATTATGACATTTTATTTTATAGGTTATATAATATGGTGTACTCCGTCCTATTCAACGCGTCTTATCTGACATTATCTTCGATCTGATAAGGTCTGGCTGACTGAGGCCTTAACCTTCCAACTCCCAACTCCTCCAGGCCTCGAGGACAAAGCAGAAAGGGGAGCATAGACCTGGTGAGTGGGAGACATCTTTCATACCGAATGAGCTGGTTGCCCTTGGAACCGACAGGCACACGGTTGCACAGCCTCAACGGGAAGGTATAACGGGTCGCTGTAAATAATGCTATTTAAGCACGGTGCTGACTTTTTCAGCGGGCTAGCTCTTTCTGCAGAAATAAACAGGCTTATAATCGGATCTGGTGTGCAGCGGTTTCCTGACTGCATGGGTTACCTCTATTGCAAGCCAAGGGTGGAGTTTCCCCTCCTCAGTTGAAAGGACTATTGACCAATCTGTCATCACCTCGCGGTTGAGTTTGTATTAAAATGTCGTTCTGAATTTAAACAATTACCCGGCGTCCCTTCGTCCAGTGGGGAATAGAACGAATGCAGTTGAACCTTCACACATTCCAACTTTCTATTCCTTACAGCCTTTCCCAACTGGGCCACCTCCATTTTACAGCCTGCTGTTTCATCCATGTTAATATTCTTCCCGCGGTTGGACCGTGTGTATCTTCCGTCCACGTATGACTGTAGGAAAGCTACTTTTCTACATTGCGCTCAACAAATTCTTATTATTATTCTCCGTCGGTGACGTATTCTTATGCTGCAATACTATGTTCTGACCCTGTACCTCGATTTCCTGACCTGAAAAACGTTTCAGTTTCTCAATATTGCTTTTGCTGCTTGTTCCCGATTTCTCAGCATTTCTTGGCGCCTGCAGTCTGCATGTACCAGTAGGCCATCATTTCGGCAGGCTCTTTATTTTACAGGGCATCTCCTCCAGCAAAATTGTAACCAGCGGCATTTCACTTTGCGATTGCCTAATGAGGACCCACCTTAGTAATCAGCCGGCAACGAGTTGGTTTGTGCAGCCAGGACGACAGAAATATAGCTGATCTTACGCTGCAACCATTTCCATTGAGAATCGAGCCCGCAGCGAGTCGCAGATTAACCCGGAATGCAAAAGCAATTTCTAATTTGTGTCCCATTAAAAAGTTTACGAACCAGTGCAGTGTACTGTTTTTCAAGACCAGGCCAGCTACAGTGGAAGATACCATTTAACTTTCACACAAATGCAGTGTGAAAAGGCGAGCATTGCTGGACTAAATGGTGTGTTCTGGTCATTACGTTATGTTAAAAATAATAATAATAAAAAAACCCCACAGCTTGAAGAGGCCTGCAGCGCACAGCTCCTGCCACTAGGGGTCAGTGAAGGCAGACAGAGCAGCACAGTGTATGAGGGGTGGTGATGCATACTCACGGTGAGCCCCAGGTCCAGTGGGTTAGTATGCTCCTCCTGACGGCGAGGGGTTGGGAGCAGGGGTGCAGGCGTGACAGCGATGGAGACAGAGAGCAGCACGCTTACACACGGGCACGACAAACAGGCACAGGCATCGCGCGACGGCACATGCACAGCGCAGCGACCGCATGCAGCAGCCAGGGGGCGACAAAGCACCGGCGGAGCCACACACGGAACAGGCCCGGCGACCGGAAAACCAAACGGTGGCCGAGAGTGACCGACTAACCCCGAGTAGTAACCGACAGCTCTACTTTTAATTACCATTATACCTCAGTCTCAGTCCCCGTTCGATGTTAATGAACATTTTAAAAAATAACAGATGACTGACGCTCAGGAAAAAGGAACAACCGCCCCGTTACGGTCAGATAACAGATAATCTGAAGTGTTTGTTAAATTTGACTTATGTGTGCGTCTCATAAACGGGTGGAGTGCGGTGCCCATTCGAAAAGTGGCCAACCGTACCCACACAAGAAGCTGTCCCCTACCTCACACTGAGAATGTTTTATTCATTACATTACATTATTGGCATTTGGCAGACGCTCTTATTCAGAGCGACGTGCAGTTGATTATTCATCTACTCATTAGGTATACGCTGCTCACAAAACTGTAACCAAGTTTGAAAAAATAATAAAAATGAAATAAAAACATGAAAATCGTATCAGCTAGGGGTCCCGAATACTACATAAAAGCAAGAGGGGAGAGGAAGGGAAAAAAATAAAATAATAAAAGTCACATTTGTTTTTCTCTCTTACATGACCAGGACCGAACAGGGTTGGCCATGTAACTGAATCGGTTCTTTTTTTCTTTATTCAAACAACCGGCCGGCTCCCTCAGGCAGCTGTGTGGGGTTACAGGGCAGCAGTGCAGGCAGAGTGATGAGCACACTATGAATACTGTCAACAGCAGCGTTGAGTATGGCTTTGAACAGGGGGGGGGGGGGGAATTTGACACACCGTTCTGACTCTACTCTAAACTGCAGACTAAAGGTGCCTTATGCAACAGTGTCACGACACAAAGTGTGTGCAGACAGAACTTTGTCCAACGATGGTTTGCATTGTTTCAGGGACGGCATGCTTTGTCACTATAAACTGTCCTCACACTTGTCCGTTCTGCTACATAGTTATGCAAACAAAACGTCTTCATCCATGAAAACAAGTAGCCTAGTAAAAAGGCAGCGAGGGAGAGATGTGTGTGTGTGTGTGTGTGTGTCCGTGTGTCAGAACATGTCTCTGTGCGTGTGTGTGTGTGTCTGTGTGTATCAAAGCGTGCATGCTTGTCTGAGTGTGTCCGAGCATGCCTGTATGTGAGTGTGTCAGAGTGAGTGTGTCCTTGTGTGTTCTCGCTTGCTTGTGTGGGGGTCAGAGTGTGTGGCTGTGTGACTGTATCCTTGTGTGTCATGTGAGTGTCAGAGTGTGTCCTCACATTTGAGTGAGTGTGTGTGTGTGTGTGTGTGTGTGTGTGAGAGAGAGTATGCGTGTGGGTCAGACGCAGGTACGTGGTGCGGGGGGGGGGGTAACGCACTGACCTGCCGGCGGTCCTCGGGCGCTTTGAGGAAGAGGGCGTTGATCAGCGCGATGGCGTAGGTCTGGATCTCCTGATTGGACCTGGAGACACAGGGCAGCACAATCGGTTAGCAGTACCTCGCCCCCTCTCTTCTCAATCTCTCCTTGTTATTGTCCTGGGAGCCCGTGACTTACAGCACTCTTACAGCAGTACAGCTACAAGACCAATCTGCATCCAATCAGGGTTGATCTTAAATTGGGTTGACGGGCGCATGTCATTCCATTGGTAAAACACCCTGTCGGGAATACTGGGGTCATCGACATTCCTGATTTATGGAAGGTCTGCTTCCGGACCATTCAAACTGGACTAGTTAATCTGTTGTCTCCTCAATATTTGAACTGTTCCCACCACTTCTCTAACGCCCTGCACCCAAAGTGTTGGGGCAATGGCCTCTTGTAGTACCACTGAACTGGCTTCTCGATCTAATTTGCAAGCAAATTGGGCCAACGTTAGCTCAGGTAAGAGCGGTTGTCTGGCAGTTGGAGCGTTGCCTGTCCCCCGCCAGGGGTGTGCGTCAGACCGTTTGGTGCGTGTCATAATCCCAATTTCTACCGACGAGCTGATCGGTGCCTTGCGTGGCAGTGTGGATAGAAGCGCTATATAAATGCAGATCCATACAATTAATTCAAGAGGATTTACTTCATTTTACAAATTCCTGAAGATGTTTTGAGTTTTGTACAGATGTATTTAAAAATGAGTAACAGACTGTATCGTGGTTTTTAATGAAAATCTTTTTTTTCTTTCTTTTAAACAATAGTGCGGAGAACATTCGCCTTTATTCTGCTGAGCCACGGCATCGTTCGCACACTCAGACTGTAAAGCGGAGACGTAGTTGCCATGGAACACGAATTTAAAAATAGAGGCTCGGCTGAATACATTTCCAGAATAATCTGGATGAGTTTCCCAACCGCCTCCTCTCTTGGAGTAAGTTCTGCCGTGGGGAATTTCAGCTTTTACTCGACGGCCCTTCCAGATCCGATTGTGACGACTCGTTGTCACGTCGGCAAAGTTTGCGGCAGCCATGTTTGTCGTATTCCCCAAAATTGCCTTGGAAACCATCTGCGCCCTTACATCATCACGCCCGCCCATACTGCTGAACAGGAATGACCTAATTTACATACTGCATTTTACTGGCTGCTGCAGCCTGCGCAATTTATATCCCACCAAGAATAAGGCGATGAAAGACTAGCGAATCGGTTATTTGACCAAGTCCTGACGAAGGCAGTTTAGCAGTCTAAACGTTGGCAATTAAAATAACTATCAGAATCGCGAGTGTGCGACCTTTCTTAAGTGTTTGTTTAGATACCATCTACCTTTAAACCAGTAAACCGATGCGGTGTGGATCCTCCAACATGCATAATCAACACCAGGTCCTGTGGGAGGTATGAAAAACAAACTCGATGTTGTCGCTCTCCAAAACCTCCTCCAGGATAGTGTGTAGACTTTGATAAAAAATAAAATAATAATAACAATAATAAAATGGCGAAAGAATAATAGCGACAGAACGGATTATCTTAGTCCAACCCTCCAAAGAAGGAAGCCCAGAAACTGATACTGTTCATCTTTTAACTGTTAAACGGTTATTTCTCATGTTGTGCATTTAAGACTGCAGTTTTTTTAAGTTGTGCATTTTAAACTGTTATTTTTCCATGTTGTTTATTTACAACAGTTGCTGTTGTCATATATGTAGCGTATTTAAGAGTTGTTTTTTGATGTTGTGCATTTGAGACTCGGTTGTTTCATATTGCGTTTTTAAGTGTGTTCGTTTTAGAATCTTAAAAGGAATTCTATCGTATGAAACAAGTTTTTATTTAGACTTTTTTTTCTAGTTCATTGCTCCGTTTTGAATTTTAAAATAAGTGTTTTTATGGAAGGGTTGTAATTACCAATAAAAGACAACACTCTTTATGCCACACTGAAAATCATAGCAAGTCGTGGAAGTCTAAACCTTAAACTCTCCCATTTCTCTCTGTGCCACCGAGACGCCGCGGACAAAACGGGAAGAAAGTCTCCGGTTTATCGTCGTCTAAGCTACTCAACAATTGTCTAACGCAGAAAATACGACCATCAGGTGCAATAGCCCAGAGTGAATGGAGTATCTATCCGATTCCCAGCACCCGCACTATACTGCTGTATGAAGTCTCGTCAGCCGTAGGCCTAAATAATATTAATAATAAGAAGCTATCTGCACATTAGCGTTGTGCAGAGTGCAGAGCGTGTCAGAAGCGTGCGGGGGTGCTTGCTGTGCGTGGGTGTGTGCTCACACTTGCAGGTGTGCGATGAGCTGTCCCACGGTGATCTCTTGCGCCACCCGGTGGTAGAGGCTGTGGCTGTTCAGCACCATGCTCTCCAGGATCGCCAGCGAGCGCTGCAGGATGGACACGTCCACCATGGGCTGGTTCACATAGCCCGCGATCTGAGAGACAGACAGACAGACATGTCTATCATGGGCTTGTTCACATAGCTTGTGATCTGAGAGACAGACAGACAGACATGTCTATCATGGGCTGATTCACATAGCCCGCGATCTGAGAGACAGACAGACGGACAAGTCCACCATGGGCTGGTTCACATAGCTTGTGATCTGAGACAGACAGACGTTGTTTGACAGCGAAGTGCATTCCTCAGTGTGCTTGACCGTCCCTTATTTCCCCTTGTTAGTTGTCCAGGTAAGGAGTTCCATATAGTCCATTTGTCCCCGGTTGCGGAGCACCCATGTGATCCTCTTTATTTACCTGGTGTGTCGTGCGTTTGGTATTTTCATTTCTGAAACGGACACATCTACCTTGGGCCGGTTAAGATAACCTGCGACCTGACGGATAAACGGACACATCTGCGGGGCTGTGGGGCCAGGTTTCCGGATGCTTTTCCCTGCGAGTCTGCGTTTGCTCTGCTGGACTCTTCTGTGGTTTCTCTGTAGTCTGTGCAGGCGTGTGGTGTTTCTGTGGTTTCTCTGTAGTCTGTGCAGGCGTGTGGTGTTTCTGTGGTTTCTCTGTAGTCTGTGCAGGCGTGTGGTGTTTCTGTGGTTTCTCTGTAGTCTGTGCAGGCGTGTGGTGTTTCTGTGGTTTCTCTGTAGTCTGTGCAGGCGTGTGGCGTTTCTGTGGTTTCTCTGTAGTCTGTGCAGGCGTGTGGCGTTTCTGTGGTTTCTCTGTAGTCTGTGCAGGCGTGTGGCGTTTCTGTGGTTTCTCTGTAGTCTGTGCAGGCGTGTGGCGTTTCTGTGGTTTCTCTGTAGTCTGTGCAGGCGTGTGGTGTTTCTGTGGTTTCTCTGTAGTCTGTGCAGGCGTGTGGTGTTTCTGTGGTTTCTCTGTAGTCTGTGCAGGCGTGTGGTGTTTCTGTGGTTTCTCTGTAGTCTGTGCAGGCGTGTGGCGTTTCTGTGGTTTCTCTGTAGTCTGTGCAGGCGTGTGGCGTTTCTGTGGTTTCTCTGTAGTCTGTGCAGGCGTGTGGCGTTTCTGTGGTTTCTCTGTAGTCTGTGCAGGCGTGTGGTGTTTCTGTGGTTTCTCTGTAGTCTGTGCAGGCGTGTGGTGTTTCTGTGGTTTCTCTGTAGTCTGTGCAGGCGTGTGGCGTTTCTGTGGGGAATCTCTGCGGTGCTGTAAGGCCGGGGCCCGGTTTGGAGCGGTGGCAGCCGAACGAGAACGGATGGAGAACAAGAACTGAGGGTTGCTACGTTACCACAGGCTGCTCTTAATAACCATCCCGGCGAGGCGGTGGGAGGTCAGAGGTCATTCTGTGAAAAGGGGCTCCAGATTGCCATTGTAATCCCCCGCACTTTCTTATCATTGGCAGTGGGCGGGGGGGGGGGGGGGGGGGGGGGGGGAGCGGGTCCTCTAGCCACATACACCACTCATATCAGAACACATAAAACTTAAAATCCCAGTGTTCCCACTCCACCGTTACGAGGGACCACTCCCCGCTTCCCATTTTCACACTAATTAAAGGAAAGCTACCGTTTCACATGTAGATCCGCCCCCAGTATCCCAGAATTCCCTCCCCACGAGAAACACCACGTGAAAAATCTTCAACGCAGGCAGACCACTTCAGACCACTCCCCCCCCCCCCCCCCCCCTCCCGAGTTAAGTTAAATATATTCTTACTTCTCACCCAGAATGTGAATATGTTCCTCTTTAGCCTCTGCACAGCTGCGAAACACGCAACTGCGCGGCCTCGTTAGCGAGACGCTTCTCCCTACGCTCTGAAGCCCGACGTGACAGACGCAATAACAAAGACCTCAAGCGCTGTTGACACGTTCCGTCACGGCTTCGCTGTTTGTGGGCTTGCGAAGACTGAAGCGGAGAACAATGGCAGGCGGCCTCGAACAATTATTTGGATTGTTCTAAAGGTCCCAGATTGTGGAACATGACATTTCCCTTGCTATTTGGATTATAAAGGAGTTGGAGGCGTTAAAAAAACCCCCCCAAAAAAAACACTGAAAGTATGAAAATGAACAGCCCTCAAATAAATGCACATAATGGAGAAAATGTGCGTTTAAACAGGCTGTTTGAAATTCCTTGAAGTAGTGACATCACAACAATATGCTTGTTCGCTCGTTGTCAGTTCACCGGGTAGTAAAAATCAGATCGCTCGGCACAGACGGTGTTCAATTAGTTGGAGCTAGCCATCCAATCGGAACAGAAGTTTGTTGATGTCATTAAAGACAGTCACTAAAACAGCCTGTTCTTGGTAAAGCTCATGAGAGGCGCTGGAGAATGGACATTTAAAACCGGATAGAAATCATTTTTGGTACGTGAAACCACACAAACGCCTTCTTATGGAAATCAGGACCTAAAATAAAACACTGGAAAATACACAATATGGGGCCTTTAATTGGAAGCAGGAAGAGCTTGGCACTGCCAGAGAAAGCTTGTGGGTACTGGACATGAGTAGGAGGAAGTAAGCCTGCTGTGTTTTGGAGGGCCGCACCTGTTTGATGAAGGACAGGGAGATGAGATCCCAGGACACAATCCCATGATCCATCAGCTCCAGGAAGGCGGTCAGAGTAAACGCCAGCATCTCCCCGAAGCTGCAGCAAAAAGCAGACATTTCTGTTAAACCCTCCCTCCCTGTACTTTACACCCTGCCGGCCAGCGGTGGATGGGTTGCCAGGTTTCTCCTGAGATTTCTCGCCACTGTTTGAGGGTTTTTCTCCCCACAAGGGAGTTTTATTACCTCATTTACTTGCTATTTTGGGGTTCTAGCCTACTGTTTGCCCTTTTCCTTTTAGTCCTTACGATTTGAATTGAACCTCGGTAAAGCCCTGCTCTGAACACTGTCTCAGACTCACAGTAAAGCCCTGCTCTGAACACTGTCTCAGACTCACAGTAAAGCCCTGCTCTGAACACTGTCTCAGACTCACAGTAAAGCCCTGCTCTGAACATCGGGTGAGAGTGTGTGTGTGTATGTGTGTGTGTGTGTGTGTGTCTGTGTGTGTGAGTGCGAGCGTGTATGTGTGTGTGTGTGTGTGTGAGAGAGTGTGTGCGTGTGTGTGTGTGTGTGTGCGAGCGTGTATGTGTGTGTGTGTGTGAGAGTGTGTGCGAGCGTGTATGTGTGTGCGAGCGTGTATGTGTGTGCGAGCGTGTATGTGTGTGTGTGTGTGAGAGTGTGTGCGTGTGTGTGTGTGTGTGTGCGTGCGTATGTGTGTGTGTGTGTCTGTGTGTGTGAGTGCGTGCGTGCGTGTATGTGTGTGTGTGTGTGAGAGTGTGTGCGTGTGTGTATGAGAGTGTGCGCGTGCGAGTGCGTGCGTGCGTGTGTGTGTATGTATGCGTGTGTGTGTGTGTGTATGTATGTGTGAGAGTGTGTGTGTGTGAGAGTGTGTGTGTGTGTGTATGTGTGAGAGTGTGTGTGTGTGTGAGAGTGTGAGAGTGTGTGTGTGTGTGTGTGTGTGTGAGAGTGTGTGTGTGAGAGTGTGTGTGTGTGAGAGTGTGTGTGTGTGAGAGAGTGTGTGTGTGAGAGAGTATGAGAGAGAGAGTGTGTGTGTGTGTGTGTGTGTGTGTGTGTGTGTGTGTGTGTGTGTGTGTGTGTGTGTCTCACTGACTGTGTGCCGCTCTCCACCAGTCGGGCCAGGGTGCCGATGCCCTCCATGTTGATGAACTCGGTGGCGAAGGTGGGATCAGCAGACAGCTTGGCCAGCTCCTTCAGGGCCTCCAGCCGGGCGTCCATCCCGTGAGACTGGATCCTCTCCAGCAGCTGCCGAGCGGCCCGCGTCTGTGGAGCATATTCACACAACCTCTACAGCACCACACAAACACTGCACTCACAGTCACACAACCTCTACAACACCACACAAACACTGCACTCACAGTCACACAACCTCTACAACACCACACAAACACTGCACTCACAGTCACACAACCTCTACAGCACCACACAAACACTGCACTCACAGTCACACAACCTCTACAACACCACACAAACACTGCACTCACAGTCACACAACCTCTACAGCACCACACAAACACTGCACTCACAGTCACACAACCTCTACAACACCACACAAACACTGCACTCACAGTCACACAACCTCTACAACACCACACAAACACTGCACTCACAGTCACACAACCTCTACAACACCACACAAACACTGCACTCACAGTCACTCAACCTATACAACACTACACAATAAACACTACACTCACAGTCACACAACCTCTACAACACCACACAAACACTGCACTCACAGTCACTCAACCTCTACAACACTACACAAACACTGCACTCACAGTCACTCAACCTATACAACACTACACAATAAACACTGCACTCAGTCACACTCAACTTACACAACTCTATACTGCACTCACAGGGTCACGCTCAACTTACACAACACTACACTAAATACAGAACACTCTCAGCCACGCTCAGTTTCCACATCTGACACTACACTATACAATAAACTCTACAATGGGAGTCGTTCCCTGAAGATTCAATCAGAGGTGTGGGAGGTACCCGCTCCAATTTTGTTCAAACTTTGTGTAAATGTTCTTTACATATTCAACAAAGAACATCCAAAACATTAGCCTGAATGGCTATATGAACGTAATATTTTTGTCTCCTGGATCTTTGGAGGATATGAGGTGTGTGTAAATACGGGTAGGAATCCTGAACACGGTCGGGAGGGCAGGGGCTTACGGGAGAAATGGCCAGGCGCAGAATGGTCCCATTCTTGATCTCACCACGACTCTGAAAAGCAAATACAGAAGGGGTACAACACTGGGAAAACTACAGCCAACTGCCAGGTGAGCAGTTATCCCCTGTTCACTGTACAGAGCTCTAAGATCCCTGGAATACACAGCATAAAATCAATACCACACATCACCATCATCCTTATTTCTTACTCATTTTTATCATAAAGATACATTTGTTCCTGTAAGCTTCGTATCAGAGTGACTGTTGTGTTGTACTACAGCAGGGTGAATTTAAGGCCACTGGTGAAAATAGAGGGTTACCTCAGAAGTAGCAGAGCTCCTTATAACCAAACCAACATTTACACAGAGGGTTCTCTATGACCATATGCCGCAAGCCATATCGAGCAACAGGAAAGAGAACATGCCGGAACATAACAGGGTAACGATTCTGAACTGTCCATGGACAAATTCGGAATAGTCATCACTCCGACTGAGTTACTGTACACTACTGTACAAAAAATGCTCTGTGATAAAAAAAATTTTTAAGTCCCTTAATTTATAACAAATGACCAAAGCAGGGTATGCTTTAAAGACAAGCTGAAACGAGAGATACAGTCAGGTCCCATAAATATTGGGACATCGACATAATTCTCATCTTTTTGGCTCTATACACCACAATGGATTTGAAATGAAACAAACTGCAGACTTTCAGCTTTAATTTGAGGGTATTTACATCCAAATCAGGTGAACTGTGTAGGAATTACAACAGTTTGTATATGTGCCTCCCACTTTTTAAGGGACCAAAAGTAATGGGACAAACTAACAATCATAAATCAAACTTTCACTTTTTAATACTTGGTTGCAAATCCATCCATCCATTATCCAAACCCGCTTATCCTGAACAGGGTCACGGGGCTGGAGCCTATCCCAGCATACATTGGGCGAAAGGTAGGAATACACCCTGGACAGGTCGCCAGTCCATCGCAGGGCACACACACCATTCACTCACACACACACTCATACCTACGGGCAATTTAGACTCTCCAATCAGCCTAACCTGCATGTCTTTGGACTGTGGGAGGAAACCGGGGAGAACATGCAAACTCCGCACAGAGAGGCCCAGGCCGACGGGGATTCGAACCAGGACCTCCTTGCTGGGAGGCGGCAGTGCTACCCACTGCACCATCCGTGCCGCCTGGTTGCAAATCCTTTGCAGTCAATTACAGCCTGAAGTCTGGAACGCATAGACATCACCAGATGCTGGGTTTCATCCCTGGTGATGCTCTGCCAGGCCTCTACTGCAACTGTCTTCAGTTCCTGCTTGTTCTTGGGGCATTTTCCCTTCAGTTCTGTCATCAGCAAGTGAAATGTATGTTCAATCGGATTCAGGTCAGGTGATTGACTTGGCCATTGCATAACATTCCACTTCTTTGCCTTAAAAAACTCTTTGGTTGCTTTCGCAGTATGCTTCGGGTCATTGTCCATCTGCACTGTGAAGCGCCGTCCAATGGGTTCTGAAGCATTTGGCTGAATATGAGCAGATAATATTGCCCAAATCACTTCAGAATTCATCCTGCTGCTTTTGTCAGCAGTCACATCATCAATAAATACAAGGGAACCAGTTCCATTGGCAGCCATACATGCCCACGCCATGACACTACCACCACCATGCTTCACTGATGAGGTGGTATGTTTTGGATCATGAGCAGTTCCTTTCCTTCTCCATACTCTTCTCTTCCCATCATTCTGGTACAAGTTGATCTTCATCTCTTCTGTCCATAGGATGTTGTTCCAGAACTGTAAAGGCTTTTTTAGCTGTTGTTTGGCAAACTCTAATCTGGTCTTCCTGTTCTTGAGGCTCACCAATGGTTTACATCTTGTGGTGAACCCTCTGTATTCACTCTGGTGAAGTCTTCTCTTGGTTGTTGACTTTGACACACATACACCTAACTCCTGGAGAGTGTTCTTGATCTGGCCAACTGTTGTGAAGGGGTTTTTCTTCACCAGGGAAAGACTTCTTCTGTCATCCACCACAGTTGTTTTCCGTGGTCTTCCGGGTCTTTTGGTGTTGCTGAGCTCACCGGTGCGTTCTTTCTTTTTAAGAATGTTCCAAATAGTTGATTTGGCCACACCTAATGTTTTTGCTATCTCTCTGATGGGTTTGTTTTGATTTTTCAGCCTAATGATGGCTTGCTTCACTGATAGTGACAGCTCTTTGGATCTCATATTGAGAGTTGACAGCAACGGATTCCAATGCAAATAGCACACTTGAAATGAACTCTAGACCTTATCTGCTCCTTGTAAATGAGATAATGAGGGAATAACACACACCTGGCCAGCTGAGCAGCCAATTGTCCCATTACTTTTGGACCCTTAAAAAGTGGGAGGCACATATACAAACAGTTATAATTCAAGCATATCTAGTTTCATTTCAAATCCATTGTGGTGGTGTATAGAGCCAAAAAGAGGAGAATTGTGTCGATGTCCCAATATTTATGGACCTGACTGTATATGCGGTATACGGAACTTTCGGGGTTTTCAATTTGAAGGGCGGGGAGTCAATTTGAATGACACCAAACGAGGAGGGGAACATTAGATTACATTACATTATTGGCATTTGGCAGACGCTCTTATCCAGAGCGACGTACAACAAAGTGCATACCCATAACCAGGGATAAGTTCGCTGAAAGACCCTAGAGGGAAGTACAATTTCAACTGCTACCTGTACAACAAAGATAAGGACGAGGGCCTTTTTTTAAAAAAATTTTTATTTTTTAGAACAAATAAACAAACAAACAGAGCAAAAGTGACCAAAGTGAACTATCCAAACACTGCTTACCTAGCCAACTAAAAATACCGATACACAAAGCACATCACAGAGACAACAATTAAGGTTCACAGGGAGGTAGGGAGGGACGGGGAGAGGTGCTGCTTGAAGAGGTGTGTTTTCAGCTTGCGCTTGAAGGTGGGGAGAGATTCTACAGTTCTGACCTCAACGGGGAGTTCGTTCCACCACCGTGGAGCCAGAACAGACAGTAGTCGTGAGCGTGAGGTGGAGGTTCGGAGAGGGGGAGGTGCCAAGCGGCCTGTGGAGGCTGAACGAAGAGGTCTGGCAGGGGTGTAGGGTCTGATGATTTTTTTGTAGATAAGCTGGGGAAGACCCTTTAACTGCTTGGAAGGCTAGCACCAATGTTTTGAATTTGATGCGAGCCATGACAGGCAGCCAGTGGAGGGAAGTAAGCAGGCGGGTGACGTGTGAGTATTTGGGAAGGTTGAAGACCAGACGAGCTGCTGCATTCTGGATGAGTTGGAGGGGTCTGATGGCGGACGCTGGGAGGCCAGCCAAGAGGGAATTACAGTAGTCCAGGCGGGACAGAACCATCGCTTGGACCAGGAGCTGGGTCGAGTAGGGGGTGAGAAAGGGGCGGATTCTCCGTATGTTGTATAGGAAGAACCTGCAAGACCGGGTCACCGCTGCAATGTTCTCGGAAAGGGACAGTCTGCTGTCCATCACCACGCCGAGGTTCCTTGCACTGGGTGACGGCGTGAGTGTGGTATCCCCGAGGGAAATGGAGAGATCCAGATGGGGAGAGGAACATCAAATAAGGATGCACGTGTGTAAAAAGGATATCGATTGGAGGGGAACGGAAAATTGACAGACATTTGATCGACATACACCCCCAACTGGTACATGGTGACAAATCTTTTCAGGAAGTGGATAAAAAAAAAAAAACTTTTTTATTTCAAAATGCACAAGTAGTTGTTGGGACTGACCTGCTCGGTGATGTAGAGCTGAGGCCCGTCGGCGTAGCGCAGGGCGAACTGCTCCGAGCCTGACAGCGACCAGCTGTGGAAACAGACGCAGGCCTGCGCTCAGAAAGACACCGACAACCCCGTCACCCCATCCTAAAAAAGGACCCATGGGAGCGCACAGCATTCACACACTTTCTCTCTCAATTCTCTCTCAATTCTCTCTCAATTCAAAGTCAATTCAAAGTGTGAAAGACTGAGCCCCCAAATAACCAGCAATCAAGATTAAAATAAAACAGCCACAGCGGGAAGAAAAAAAAAAAAAAAAAAAAATCAGTTCCCACTTCCAAATCTGGGGAAGAAAGATTAGAGTTAAAGAGGGGCAACCCAACCCCCTCATGCCTCCCCTGTATCAACCTTGAGTTACTGGATGCAGGCTAGAGAGGGGAACAGACACAGCCCAAACTGAACATGGGCTAGGGAGGGGTACAGACACAGCCCAAACTGAACATAGGCTAGGGAGGGGTACAGACACAGCCCAGAAAGAGGGGTACTGACAGCCCAAACTACTCAACAGAGGCTAGAGTGGGGTACAGACACAGCCCAAACTCAACAAACTAGAGAGATTTACAGACACAGCCCAAACTCAACAGACTAGAGAGGTACAGACACAGCCCAAACTCAACAGACTAGAGAGAGGTACAGACACAGCCCAAACTCAACAGACTAGAGAGATTTACAGACACAGCCCAAACTCAACAGACTAGAGAGATTTACAGACACAGCCCAAACTCAACAGACTAGAGAGATTTACAGACACAGCCCAAACTCAACAGACTAGAGAGATTTACAGACACAGCCCAAACTCAACAGACTAGAGAGATTTACAGACACAGCCCAAACTCAACAGACTAGAGAGAGGTACAGTCACACCCAAACTCAACAGACTAGAGAGAGGTACAGACACAGCCCAAACTCAACAGACTAGAGAGAGGTACAGACACAGCCCAAACTCAACAGACTAGAGAGAGGTACAGACACAGCCCAAACTCAACAGACTAGAGAGAGGTACAGACACAGCCCAAACTCAACAGACTAGAGAGAGGTACAGACACAGCCCAAACTCAACAGACTAGAGAGAGGTACAGACACAGCCCAAACTCAACAGACTAGAGAGAGGTACAGACACAGCCCAAACTCAACAGACTAGAGAGAGGTACAGACACAGCCCAAACTCAACAGACTAGAGAGAGGTACAGACACAGCCCAAACTCAACAGACTAGAGAGAGGTACAGACACAGCCCAAACTCAACAGACTAGAGAGAGGTACAGACACAGCCCAAACTCAACAGACTAGAGAGAGGTACAGACACAGCCCAAACTCAACAGACTAGAGAGAGGTACAGACACAGCCCAAACTCAACAGACTAGAGAGAGGTACAGACACAGCCCAAACTCAACAGACTAGAGAGAGGTACAGACACAGCCCAAACTCAACAGACTAGAGAGAGGTACGGGAGTGTGTGGCCCTGTGAGGGGAGGTCTCTGAATGCTCCGTTGGGTTTTATTTCATGTTCCGTTTCGCACCGTTTCACGGCCCTCCCCACCTCGGGACCACTCCCGCACGGAGCGTTCGGAACGTCGTTCCTCCCGGGCGCAGACGGAGGGATCCAGACGGAGGGGGGGCACAGAGGAAGTGGGCGTGCGCGCACTTTCGGACACGGAGAAAAAAAAGGAGTGGGAGGAAGCTGAGCGGTGGAGGAGAGAGAGAGAAAGAGAGAGAGAGACAGAGAGACACAGGGAGACACAGGGAGACACAGGGAGAGACAGAGAGAGACAGAGAGAGGGACAGAAAGACAGAGAGAGACAGAGAGAGGGACAGAAAGACAGACAGACAGAGAGAGAGAGACAACAAGAGCGAGAGTGAGAGACAGACAGACAGAAAGACAGAGAGAGAGACACCGAGAGCGAGAGTGACAGAGAGACAGCGCAGGAGGGATGCAGAGACGAGAGATGGAGGTAGAGATAGGGACACAGTGAGGAGAGATGGGATAGAGAGGGATGCAGTGAGTCGGGCCGCTGCAGGCACAGGAATAGGATAAATGAGGTGGAGAGAGGGAAGAGAGGGAGTGAGGGAGGGAGGGAGAGAGGGAGGAGAGGCGCTGTAATTGGGATGATTGCATAACCAGCGAGCCGTTTCCAGAGCTGGGCCTGTCTCCCATCTGCCAGCCATTACCCGCCTTCATCAGTCCCCTGGTTTAGCAGAAAGGGAGTTTGGGAGGGGGAGGGGGGGGGGGGGGGGGGGGACTGCAGGCTTTTTGGCTGCACACACAACTCAAAAAGGAACAGACCTCGACTGAACTGTGACTGAACAAGGGCCGGGAGACGCGGCCAAGCGCTCGAACCGCCGTGCCCGGCCGGAGAGGGGGCCGTCCGGACACACTCCCGACAGACAGGGCCCCGCCGCGGCCCGCCCGCCTTCCGCTGACGGTGTGGCTGTGGACCCGGAGCGCCCGCCGCGTGCCGACCGAGACCGCCGCTCCAGGTCTGGCTCCGCTCCAGCGCCCGCCGCCCGCCCTCCCCCCCGACCCCCGACCCCCCCATGTGTGTGTGTGTGTGTGTGTGTGTGTGTGTGTCTGTGTGTGTGTCTGTGTATGAGTGGTAAGTGGTGTGTGTGTGTGTGTGTGTGTGTGTGTGTGTGTGTGTGTGTGTGGTGTAGGCACACAAAGGAGGGGGACACACTCACCCGTCACACACTTCCCTGATGATGGAGGACAGGGGTTTTTTCTGTGAACAGAGAACAGATGAGAGGGTTTAACCTTTCACACGGTCCCGAGAACAAGCTTTCACCCTGCGTGAGAATACACAACGCTTTCACCTCGTCTCACCAGGAACAAAGAAAACTTGCTTTCAACCTGTCTGAGAAAATATACTCTGAGCACTTTAATAGGAACACCTGTACACCCACTTATTCAGGCGATTATCTAACAAGCAGTGCAATGATTAAATCATACAGAATCGGGTCAGGGGCTTCATTTAATGTTCACATCAACAATCAGAATGGGGAAAGATGTTAGCCAAGTGACCTTGACCGTGGAATGATTGTTGGTGCCAGACAGGGTGGGGTTTGAGTATCTCAAACTGCTGATCTCCTGGTATTTTCACACACTCTCTGGAGTTGGTGTGTGAAAATGGAGAATGGTTGGAGTAGCAAAAAATATCCAGAGAGCAGCAGCTCTGCAGGCACGCCTTGTTAATGAGAGAGGTCAGAGGAGAAGGGCCAGACTGGTCAAAGCGGACGGGAAGGTGACAGTGATGCAAATAACCACGCATTACAACAGTAGTGTGCAGAAGAGCATCACTGAACAAGCATTGTGTCAAGTGGAAGTCTAAAAAATAAGTCAATAAATTCCTAATAAAGTGCTCACTGAGTATAGCTACGCACAAGTACATTACTAACACATTTTTATACAAAACTAAAAACACAAGAAAAATATGACCGTTATTCCATCGTAAAATGCTGAATTGTCTATTCTAGAAACATTTATATCCAACAATTCATGTCATGTAAGGCTTAATGTCAGACATTTCCACCATTAGTAATGATTCATATACTGGCTGATTTGAACAAACATAAGCTGTCAGGAGCATGAAGCCTCACTCCACTCGTTGTTGAAGAGATTCAATAATGTTTATTCGGCAGAGAAAAGCAGCTCAAACATACGGAGCGGCAAAACCAGTTTCAGGGCTCAACTGACACGTCGGCCATAACAACCTGCAAGGTAGTTTACGTCAGTGGTGCTCACTCCTGGTCCAGGAGAGCCGCAGGGCGTGCTGGTTTTTGTTTTCACCTTACTATCAGCTACCAATTCAGACCCAAGAAACCAGATGAGGTGTTAATTGCTCAAATAAAGCAGGTAATCGCTCATTTAAGTGCCGAGTAATAACAAAAACCAGCAGGTCCCGCGGCTCTCCAGGACAGGGAGTGAGGACCAGTGGTTTATATGGTTGTGGGAGCCTCTAAAAGGAGCAAAAGAAGGTGCCGGTTCCCACTTGTGGAAATCTCAGGCTCTCTCCTGTCTTTCTTCACTGCATGTCAAAGTGGTGCTGTTCAGCAGTGCTTTCCCACAGAATGTTCCAGTGTTTTCCCAGGGATTTTCCATCACCCTAACACCAGCCACAGCGGGCTTGGCTCCCTGCATTTCAAGCTGTGATCTCAAGCCGCACCCCTCTGAACTGCATACTTTATATGCCTTCATGTGGACTTTCTAACTATATTTTGCTACCTTGTGACCAATCAACCTATAGGCCAGCAGAGGATGGACACCCCCTTAATGCTCTATTTTGGCCTTGAAGCCCTCGGGGCAATTTTTATTTTGGCCTCCTGCCTTCTGGTTGCGGATTCAGCGGCCTGTGAAATTTTGGCAAAAGCGTCCTAACCCAAGAGAAAAAAAAAGGCCTGTTGGTACAGGAAAAATATTAACATTTTGAGAATACCAAGTATTCTGCCATCATGCTAAATGACAGTTGCGGTATTTCTGACTGACAGTGGCTTCCTGCCTCCACATTAGGCAGAGACACCTGAGAAATGGTCATTATTCGGAGGTCAATAAAGCTACTTTAATTTCCTACTTTCCCATTAGCACCTATACACATTTCACAGTTTTTGTCTCAGTTCCTTAATGACTCACCCATGGGTAAATATAACAAATATAAATAAAATCATCCTATATGAACACACATCCCCTGGGAGATGTACACTTAGAAAGAGGGGTTAGGTGATACCAGAACTCTCAAAGGTCTCTGGGAAGACCTGGAGCGTCAAGCTTCCAATTCACAGAGAGAAGAGCGAGTGGCGTGCCAGTTGCGTAGGAAAGGGGGAACTCTGGGATAGATGAAGGCCAGGGGAAGTCCACCGTGGGCAGCATCCAGCTCCAGAGAGAGATAGCTGTTGATGTGCAGCTCCACACGCATGTATCTCAATAAACTGCAGATTATCGATCGGAGCCTGGGCAAAACCGCTTTCAGTCACTGAAGCTCCCCGGGCGGACATTTTCCTGTCTAATCTGATCACTGTCGGAACGCGATGAAGGTTAAAAGAGAAAAACTCCGAATGAAACCAATTCATCATGCGAGGAGTGTCAATACAGACACCTATTTTATGTGCAATTTCAGTAATAGTGCACACATACAAAACATGAGACACTCATGATACCGAACGCACATCAGCACTCCTCAGTTCCCATTTCCACAGATTGTAGATTCAAACAGGATTTTTTAAAAATATGATTCTTTTCTTAAAAGAAATAAGAACCGAGACCTTGCCGAGAAAGAGGTGCCCAGGTGGACAGATATTGAATTTCAATCAAAGAGTTTTGTAAAAATCTGACAACTGGCATCCACACACAGCATGCTTGATCAACGCCGAGCTTAAATTGAGAATTTTTCAAGCCGAGTTTAAACTCCTACAGAATGAAGAAACCCCCCCCCCCCCCCCCCAAAAAAAAAAAAACCTCAACCACAGCGGCACCTCATTCACTCGCATGAAAAGCAGCGTTTAAAAACAAACTTTTACAACGCAGGAGAGGAGGAGCGGACCAACACTGTGACGCAGCGAGACCGCTGGCCTTTCACGCTAATTGCAGCTGTGACAGTGGAATGCACACCAGACACAAGCTTTATTTCTGCTCTGCCCTTTTTGGTAGATCTTTAGAATAAATTACAGTAGAGAAAAATGGGCAATTTCATGCACTTTTTCTACATTTTATCCAAAAGAAAGCAGACCTCAGGGAGGAGCTGCTGCACAGTGAACTTGAACAAAACTGCTGATACGAAACACTAACCTACTCACTCTCTACAAACTGGCACTAACACTAACCTACTCACTCTCTACAAACTGGCACTAACACTAACCTACTCACTCTCTACAAACTGGCACTAACACTAACCTACTCACTCTCTACAAACTGGCACTAACACTAACCTACTCACTCTCTACAAACTGGCACTAACACTAACCTACTCACTCTCTACAAACTGGCACTAACGCTAACCTACTCACTCTCTACAAACTGGCACCAACACTAACCTACTCACTCTCTACAAACTGGCACTAACACTAACCTACTCACTCTCTACAAACTGGCACTATCACTAACCTACTCACTCTCTACAAACTGGCACTAACGCTAACCTACTCACTCTCTACAAACTGGCACCAACACTAACCTACTCACTCTCTACAAACTGGCACTAACACTAACCTACTCACTCTCTACAAACTGGCACTAACACTAACCTACTCACTCTCTACAAACTGGCACTAACACTAACCTACTCACTCTCTACAAACTGGCATTAACACTAACCTACTCACTCTCTACAAACTGGCACTAACACTAACCTACTCACTCTCTACAAACTGGCACTAACACTAACCTACTCACTCTCTACAAACTGGCACTATCACTAACCTACTCACTCTCTACAAACTGGCACTAACACTAACCTACTCACTCTCTACAAACTGGCACTAACACTAACCTACTCACTCTCTACAAACTGGCACTAACACTAACCTACTCACTCTCTACAAACTGGCACTAACACTAACCTACTCACTCTCTACAAACTGGCACTAACACAAACACTACTCACTCTCTACAAACTGGCAGTAACACAGCCCTACTCAATCTCTACAAATTGGTGCAAGTAACATACTCATTCTCCACCAGCTGGGTCAGGCACTAACTGGCTCAATGTCTACCAGCTTGCTAGAACTTGCTCAATCACTAACAGTAACCTAAACCTCTTACACAAACCTGTTCAGTCTCTACTGGCTAGTGCTAGCACTAACCTGCTCAATCGCTATTGGCTAGTGCTAGCACTAACCGACTCACTTTCTTTGAGCAGGATGTTATCATTAATCTGCTCAAACTCTACCAGCGCTGACCTATCCAAAGGTCCAACAAGGTCCATTATGTTTTTTTTGTGCCAAAAATAATGCTCTTAATCATTTAATTAGCTGAAACATTTGTATAAGCACCAGCTACAGGGACAGACTGCAAGAGTATCCTTTATTTACTGTGCTCAAGTACAGAAGCAAACCAGCATAGTTTATAGCAGGGCTACTCAATCTTCCCCAGAAAGGGCCGGTGTGGGTGCAGGCTTTTGTTCCAACCAAGCGCTTACACACCCGATTCTACTAACCAAGGTCCCTAGCCTGCACCCACACTGGCCCTTTCTGAAAAAGATTGAGTATCCCTGGCTTATAGGGATTTCAGGAAACTAAAACTATGGTAATTAGTTGGAACAAAAACCAGCAAGCAGACGGGCCCTCCAGGAGTGGCGTTTTGCACCAGTGGTGTATAAGCAGCTCTGATCTCTTTTGAGTTAGGCTCCAGGAACAGGGTTGGGCAGCTGTGCTCTAGCTGTTGAATGAGGTGTGCTTGGTTAGGGTTGGAGTGAAAAGCTACAGGAGGGTAGATCTTCAGGAACAGGTTGGGTACCCCTGCACTAGCCAGACATCTACGAGCTGGCTGGGAACACTTAGCCTGCTCGATCTCAAAAAGTTAGGTGTGGGCACTAACCTGGTCGATCTCTATGAGCTGAGCGTTGGCACCGGGCCACTCGATGGCCACTTTGACGATGTCAGAGGGAGGAGGCATGGCCGTGCTCTCACGCCACGCTGCATATGAGAGCGAGAGAGAGAGAGAGACAGAGAGACAGAGAGAGAGAATTAACAGAGCCTTCTCCACAGTACAGCCAAAACATTAATAATGCAAACAAACTCGGGCAGGAGCAGGAAAGCTGTGAAGACTTGTGTGCATAACAGGTGCGGGAGACTCGATCACACAGCCCTTCCGCGGAGGCCTGCGGGGAGACGGCGCGAGACAGGTGTCTTCCGGATGAGTCCATCCCGAAATCGGCGCCGCTGTCACTAACTCTGACGCAGCTCCGCCGCACAGCATTCTGAATGGCGGTCTGCGTGCCAGCCACGCCGGGGGTAACCTCTCCCCAAAACCGACATGTAGCTGTGAGATTCCTCCAGCGCTACAATAAATTCACTGAGGCAATTTCAACAAGAGGCTAGAGTTGGCATAAACATGGCGTGAAACAGCAGCGAGAGGGAGAGAAAGAAATGTTCCCATATCAGAGCTACAGCACACGCTTTTACAACCACAGGTGCTGACACAGAGGCTGAAGACTTACAAGATATAAGACCTGGACAACCGTGTCAATGAGTACAGAGAGTGGGTGGTGTAAGAGCACTATTAGTACAGAGAGAGGGTGGTGTAAGAGCACTATTAGTACAGAGAGAGGGTGGTGTAAGAGCACTATTAGTACAGAGAGAGGGTGGTGTAAGAGCACTATTAGTACAGAGAGAGGGTGGTGTAAGAGCTCCTGTTAGTACAGAGAGAGGGTGGTGTAAGAGCACTATTAGTACAGATAGAGGGTGGTGTAAGAGCACTATTAGTACAGAGAGAGGGTGGTGTAAGAGCTCCTGTTAGTACAGAGAGAGGGTGGTGTAAGAGCACTATTAGTACAGAGAGAGGGTGGTGTAAGAGCACTATTAGTACAGAGAGAGGGTGGTGTAAGAGCACTATTAGTCCAGAGAGTGGGTGGGTGCCTCCAGTTCAGGGAAGTGTAACCAGGGTAACCAGGCCTTCCGCACAGACCCTGCATCGCTAGTACAGCAGCACAGCGCCTCCCGCAGGCTACAGCTGCACCCTGGATTCAGAGAGCACAGGGACCTCCAGAACCCAGCGCAACACAGGGACCTCCAGAACCCAGCGCAACACAGGGACCTCCAGAACCCAGCGCAACACAGGGACCTCCAGAACCCAGCGCAACACAGGGACCTCCAGAACCCAGCGCAACACAGGGACCTCCAGAACCCAGCGCAACACAGGGACCTCCAGAACCCAGCGCAACACAGGGACGTCCAGAACCCAGCGCAACACAGGGACGTCCAGAACCCAGCGCAACACAGGGACCTCCAGAACCCAGCGCAACACAGGGACCTCCAGAACCCAGCGCAACACAGGGACCTCCAGAACCCAGCGCAACACAGGGACCTCCAGAACCCAGCGCAACACAGGGACCTCCAGAACCCAGCGCAACACAGGGACCTCCAGAACCCAGCGCAACACAGGGACGTCCAGAACCCAGCGCAACACAGGGACCTCCAGAACCCAGCGCAACACAGGGACCTCCAGAACCCAGCGCAACACAGGGACCTCCAGAACCCAGCGCAACACAGGGACCTCCAGAACCCAGCGCAACACAGGGACCTCCAGAACCCAGCGCAACACGGGGACCTCCAGAACCCAGTGCAACACAGGGACCTCCAGAACCCACCGCAGCACAGGGAGTTCCAGAGAGCCATTCAACACACAGGTCCCACTAAAGACAGACCAGCAGACAGCCTCAAACAAAGGCAGGGGCGAGGGCAGGGCAGGGGTGCGCAAGCTTCGTACCGCCTTTGTTTTGGGAAACATCCGTACCCTCGACTCAACATTAACAATGTCTGGAAAGGGCTCAACAGGCACCAGAACAGCCCGAGTCCCAGAATCCCCGGCGGCCGTGGCCCGCTGCCGACGGGGTCAGGAAATGCCCTCTGGGCACACACCGGCTTAGCTTGTTTACAACTCTGTTTTTCGTTTCTCTTTTGGGAACGCAATGGCCGGGTCGGACATGCCCTCTGCAAAGACTTGAGGGCTATCCAAGACCGCAGAGTCCCTACATTCTGAGCGCCTCCGATTTACCATGAGCTGGTTCTTTCGATGCAATTACAATTACGTAACTTCAAAACGAAAGTCTTTTCCAAAGACTGTTCAAGGTATTCAGAAAGGCTTCCAATGGCAAATAAGTGCTCCCAGAGTTCCTCTGTAAATAAAGTGCCTGCACAGCAGCCTCAGAACGCCACTTCCAGCCCCCGGGATATTTAAGCCTCCATTTTCTGGGATGAAGCAAACTCCAGCAGGAAATCAAAGACATACTTCAAAGGCTCTGTGGGTTTCGAGGAATTTAGAAAACCACAATTAAGCTGTAATCAATAAAGATAACAGAACACAACTACACTGGTGTTGAGCAGATATCAACTGAATGCCAGCATTGTTGTCTTTGGTTATCTGAACACACGTACACTGGCGTTCAGCTGATCTTTGTACAAATACAGCTACACCAATGTCCAGTAGATAACCAAATACAACTATACTAGTGCAGAGCAGATAACCAAACACAACTATGGCAGTGTTCAGCAGATAACCAAACAGAACTATGGCAGTGTTCAGCAGATAACCAAACACAACTATGGTAGTGTTCAGCAGATAACCAAACACACCCATGGCAGTGTTCAGCAGATAACCGAACACAACTACACCAGTGTTCAGCTACTCTCTATATTAACCCAGCTACACCAGTGTTGAGCTACAGTAGTCTCTGTATGAACCCAGCTACACCAGTGTTGAGCCACAGTAGTCTCTGTATAAACCCAGATACACCAGTGTCCAGCTAGTCTCTATATGAACCCAGCTACACCAGTGTTCAGCTACAGTAGTCTCTGTATGAACACAGCTACACCAGTGTCCAGCTAGTCTCTATATGAACACAGCTACACCAGTGTTCAGCTACAGTAGTCTCTGTATGAACACAGCTACACCAGTGTACAGCAACAGTAGTCTCTGTATGAACACAGCTACACCAGTGTACAGTGACAGTAGTCTTTGTAAGAACACCACCGTGGGAAAGGCAGACACGTGCAGCACAGCTGAGCTCCAGATGGACAGCTGCAGCATGGGAACTTTCCGGCTGCATCTCAGGACCCAAGAGCCTAACTGTGACACGGCATTCTCCAAACAAAAATCAACCAATCAGCCACAACCAGCAATGCCTTACAAATTCCAGAAACAACTTGAACACGTCAAACACGTTAGGGAATTCTGCACAAAACTTCTGTCGTTGTTTTTCTTTTTGTTTTTTCACCCCAGAAAGCTCTTGGCTGCAGCAGAACTTGCTCTGGGAGAACAATGGCGGCATGTTCTGGAGCGCAGCGGGCCAATGCGGGAGAGGCAGGCCAGTAATTAAGAGAAGGAAGTTCCCGCTCACACGGGCCGAGCGGGTGACAGAGGCGCCTTTGTTCGGGCCGAATTGAGAAGTCCGCTCTCTGTGCGCAGAGACACTTGTGCCCTTAAAGAAGGACCTCCAGATGAAAGTTCTGAGAAGCTTAGACCCCTCGCGTTCAGGCAGCCAAATTAATCTTGGCTCGTTATAAGAATGCAGGCCTTTCCGTGAGACCTGTTGTACCCCTTCTAATCTGGAAGTCTTGTGCTGACGGACATTTGCGCCGATCGAATGTGAGAGTGAGGGCATGGGGTCAGCTGGGGGAGGCATTTCACAGGACTTCCAATAAAACCCACCAGCTTAACCCTCCGTGCAACTCCGAGCTCGACTTGCTTTAGCACTCACTGCTTGTTTTCCTTCGCTAAATGAAAATCTGTGCGTGATTTCCCTGGTCCAGCGTTTTCACGTAGCCTCGCTGCGGAGCCCTTGCTCGCAAGTCTCTCTGAGAACTTCTGCTAAACACGCACGTCACGGCTACTCGAGGCCGCGAGGCTCGTTAAAACAGGCCCACGCACCCCGGGGCGGGGGGGGTTCCGAGGACCCGCCCCGAAGTGAGCACCTGGCGATGGGCGGGGGGGGAGCGGCGCCGGCAGGAAGTGGGCCGGTCCGAGCAGCGCTCAGCGGGCGCGGCTAAGCTAAATTAAATGAAACGCGGCGTGAAGCGCGTTAGCAACATGTCCCACTCGTCCGAAAGAGTATTCCTGTATTCTTTTTTTTGTTATTCTTCTTATTTTTATTATATAGACATTGCCGCACTGTTTAAATTGTTGTTAACACAATGTTGCTTGTATTTCTTGTTGTTTGTATACATATTCCGCTTCCTTTCTGTATGAATGTTTCGGCAATATATACAAATGTATTTCATGCCAATAACGCATTTTTTATTAGACAGAGAGAGAGACCGAGACAGAGAGAGGATAAGAGAAACACCGTTTACTAGGCGCGAGGGTCCCATGCTTTGCTGGGAAGGGTGAGACATTGAAACGTCTCAACATTTGTCATTGCTAACAGTTTTTAAAAAATGAAGAAGAGAAAAAAAAACAGAAAAAAAAAAAACCTCCAGGGCAGATGGAGCGAATTAATACTGTGAGACACTTCCTCTCACTTTGGTCCCGGAGGAGTCTCCCGGGTCCAATAACTCCTACCATCCGCCCGGCTCCGGAGGAAAGAACCCAAACTGCGGCCAGAGCAGCGTTATTGGAGCGGGCTGAGGAGGGCGAAGACGTGGTAATTAAACGCCCAGGAATAAACAGTGCGGCTTCTGCCGGTGCAGGGCAGAGGGGCGAGCGCCGTGTTGTCTGCGATCGCACCTGTGGGAAAGGTTGTCGAGAGGGGCAGGAGGGGCCAGGGGCCAGGGGCCGGGGGCCGGGGGCCTGAGGGGAGTGGCCAGAAACTCTGCCTGACAGAAAATCAATAAGCAGTGAAAGCAGGGATTGAAAACAGATGCTCTTCAAGGCAAAGAAAGGGCTGGCCTTACTACAGCCAGAGTGCACTTTGCTGTAACACAGCGAACACAGGCTGAACATGAATGTCTATCAGCTGGAGTCAGTACAAACAGAGTGTCTACTACCCCATAACACAGCAGACACAGGCTGAACATTCCTGTATCAGCAAAAACAGTGTCCTCCAAACCAAAACACAGTGAGCATGGTCTAAATATTCAGGCTAATCGGCCCAGACAGCACAGCGGAAACACAGCTCCCTCTACCCCATAGCACAGTGAGTATTCACCCCGACTGGCAGACACAGAACCTGCCCAAGGAGCCATCCATCATCCAGGCTCTTCCTCCCGACCATCCAAATGGCAATATCGTACAGCATGTGTTTTACCGGCACACTGCAGGGGGTGGGTCTGAGGGGGAAATGGCGGACTCACAGCGAATCAGTCGGGGCTTACACCAGCATCACCACAGGCAGGACACAACCTCCGCTGTTTTATGTCCACATCTAGGTCCTGCTAGCTTCCTGTTTATGGTTTCCTGCCTCTGGTTTTATTTCAAACAGAATCTCTCCTGAGACCAAAACCCAAACTAAACCTGCAGAGAGTGGTAAATTATGCATAACCTAGCCCTTCTTTGGTTCCTGTTTAAAAATTGCTTGTTTTTTTTTGCTATTTGCATTTAAAAGGATTGAAGCTTTTGTTTATAAACATAATGGAGCAGTGCGCCATGGGACTGCTGGTTCTCAGGCTATTTTCCGTCTCTCTTTCTGAAGGGGCAGTTGAGTGTTTCGGTATCTAGGGGTGCGGTTTTAGGAGTCGCTAACTTGATTTGAAACCATGGCATTCGGCTGAATGCGAATACATTACTGCAAATCCACAACCGTGAAACCCACAGCCCTGGACACCAACAACAGTCAACGCCCCTTCAAAAAGGCAAACTCTGGGGGCCACAGAGTGCCAGCAATCCCACAATACATTTCTCCGTTGTACTTATAAAATGCCACAGCCTTTAGAAATGTGAAAACAAGGTAAGCCATTTTGAAACAGAAGCAAAATGACAGAACCTCTTCATGTCCAGTTCTCCGCATTCTGAGTTTGATGGATGGTTCCCTTGAAGGGACGGACACCTTACCTGATTACGAAGTGTAGAATGGGCTCTTCACCTCTGATCTATCTCAGGTCGTGACTTTCAAACCATAGCTTCAGCACATCTGGAAACAGGAAATATGACTCAATGAATTGCAATAAATAAGCATTCCTTAAAAAAAACCGTGGAAACCAATCTTGGAAACAAACCTGGCAGATAAAGATACTACTGTGTCGAGTTAGAAAATATTGCCCAAAATCAGGGCTGCCCAACCCTGTTCCTGGAGATCTACTACCCGGTAGATATTCATTTTTACCCTAATTTGGCATATCTGGTTCTACAAATTAGTAGCTCATGATCTCTGTTGAATGAGGTGTGCTTGCTTGGTGTTGGATTGAAAACCCACAGGAACATAGATCAAGGAACAGGTTTGGCCAGCCCTGTCCAAAATACTGTAGCCAAAACCTGATTCAGGAATGGACACTGCACCATCAATCCATTACCTAACCAGTTTATTCTTGGTCAGGGTGCCAGGGGGGTACTGAAGCCCATCCCAGCGTATAGTGAAAGGTAGGAATACACCCTGGACAGGTCGGCAATCTATCGCAGGGCACTGCACTGCACCAATGTTATGAAATGGAATGGTAAAAGTACGGTAAGTTTGATCAACTTGTTGCACACTGAAGGATTGTTAGGTTTTACAGAACCGAAACCAAACGTATTTTGTATATCAATCAGCGCCAGCACTCCTAAAAGCCTGAGGATAAACCAGCGACAGCTTCTTCATCATCATCTTCATCACCACCCTCACTAAGCATAGTGTGTGGGCTGCCAGATCAAAGATGTAGCTGTGGATCCTGGTTACTCTGGCAACCAATGACCTACCTAGACTGTAAACACATTTCTGCTTGGTGTTCCAACTGCCTCAAAAATGAGCGAGCCCACCAACTTAGCTCGACACACCAGGTAACACCGCAGATCATGATCTCTCGGTCTCTTATTTGGTCTGGAGTCTAGACTGACTCAATACCTCTACGTCCTCTTTGCAAGGATCTGGACAAGATGAAAGCTTTCCTACTGCAGTGTTACAGCATCAACAGGTTCCCTCGGAAAACTGAAGTCAATTTACTGCCGTCTGCCCCGTTTACATTTGATGAAAATCTTGGTTCAATGTACATCGGCGTCAAGCTATAATGTTAGCTACTAGAGCTAACACAATTTGATAAGCACAATAATACCATATAATAATTTACTACATGTCGGGATTAATCCGGCACAGTATCCGAAATGCCGCACGTTAACCTGACGAAGCACCGTTATCATTGAGAATAACTGGACGCATGGCTCACAATCAAGTGAACCCACAATAGATACCTAGCTAGCGGGCTCAGTGATACGGCTGTTGAATTCAATTACACCAAGTCACTTATTCTGATAGCAACGACATTTTGATCAATAGTGACCGGTATCCAATCACATGGATCCAGTGTTGTAACAAAATGTCTACACCACATCACACCACTGCATGCATCGTACGACAAAAAGCCTTTTCATTTGTTTGATGTTCACCAACTGGTGGGTTTTTATACGTAATGTTTGCTAGCCTCCAAACCAGATTTTTAGTTTATCCGTCAAAATTATCCAGAACAATGTGTCAAAAAAATAGGTTGCTAACGTGAATGCATGTTATCTTCAACTGAAAAAGAAAATCCCAAATTTACAAATGAATAGAAATAAATAAAAGTAGTCTCTATAAAACATATTGGTAATGTATCGGTGTTATTTAACTAGGATGCGGTCAAATCCTGCAAAAATACCATTAGCTAAGGTTATAGATAACGTTCCCAATCGTACAGCAGAGGCATGAGGGACAGCAAACTGGCAGCATCAATGGGATTTTCTACAATATCTCTGTACTGGCCCCAGACAGCGATCGCTGCATTTGAAATCTATCGTTAGCTAGGTACTGCACTATGTTAAAACAAAATATAAAAAACATTTAATTACCCATCCATTCCTAATGTCATTGATCAGCAATGCAAACGCTGGTCAGCTGAATGGATAGACTAGCTAGGTTGTCTAGCTAGCAGTTAGTGTGGGAGGGTAACTAGGCTGCAGGCTAGCGAGCTAGCTAGTATTCGCTATATTATTAGCTAGGAAGCAAGTGAAAACCGACACGGGGCAAGTAGCTATACATTAATCCGAACGAGCTAGGAACTATTGATTCTAAACATTACATTTGGCAAGCTAGCCAGTTAGAGGGGAAATCTAAAGCAGAAAACATTCAACAGATTGCACATATAACAATAGTGTGAACAGAGCACAGGGAATCATTTAAAAACAAAATGCGTTCACAAATCTATAAAATTATCCAGCCAATATCGTTCATTCGTAAATCGACAGCTAGTGCTACCTGTGAGCATTCCGACTGGGATAACTTAGCGCGAAGTAACGTTCGGCTAATTATCTGGCTTGCTGGAGTGCATCTAGCAATATTTTACAGCACTCTCAAGCATGAGACTCACAAAGCCGGGCTAGCAATCTGGCTAGCTAGCAACCAGGATGAAAAAAACTAATCTCACTCACTGGGTTCAACAATAGCCGATTTATTTGGATATTGCTAATATAGCAAGCGGGTAAACTGCGACATTGTGTCCCGTCTTGTATTGTTAAGCAAGCAAACGGTTTCATGTCATCAGGTTCGCAATTGCTCCTTTGAAAAATTAACTGACTGGTGAGAACACTTACCCCATTTAGCGCGACCATTCGCAATTTCGTATTATGTTCTATGGAGAGAATAACTTCAAGCAAGATGATACGAGGACACGCCTCAAAGGCGTGACCTCACCCAATGTTGAACTGGCTATTGGTTCCCAACGGTATCCACTCCAATGTTCGCGCAGTGATTGGATTATCTGCGTCACGATTGATCATAATGAGCAGACTAATACATTTTTGGAGTCGATGCCAGCTGCCTGCAACTGTCCTTTACTGGTACATCATGGGCTCTTACCTTTACTGTAGAACACCGCAGTCGGCCATCTATTGATCGGAAATGAACCGAGCCCATGGCAATGCAATTACTCTCTCAAAATGCACGACGCACAGTGGACTAGTACAAGGAAAGTACTAGGCTCGGGGTTTGAGAAAAACGGCGTTTGAGAAAAACGGGATTTGAGTTTGCGTTCGAATGGGAGTTATTAGCATATTAATTTATTTAAATTTTATCAAGATTGTTACGAGTTATCAATAGGCTATATGATACATCAACTTGCACACAGTAACTCTATGAATTGGGGGTTTTTTTGCCCCTGATGAATAAAACTTTTAAAATTATTATTATTATTATTTACCACTTTTCCATATGAATTGAATCATACTTGTAAAGTCTCGCATAATTCAAATCTGCTCTTTTTGCATTCTAAATAAACAGATGAGTGAACTGTAGGCTTTAAAGACACTGTACTTGAATATTAAAATACCATATTGGACAGAAAATTGTTCCCTCAAATTCTTTCCATAGCATGTTTTGACTGCATTTCCCACAGATCCATACAGTTCCAGCTGAATCATAATTCAGAATTGAACCTTCAATTTTAGTCAGTCTTTTTATAATAGTCCATTAAAGTGTAAGTTGTATTCAAGGATTTTTGTTTTAACTAAACAGTATGGGCACATAAGGCCAAGAACACAGGCTGACTGGATCAAGAGGATATTTATTATTTATGAACACCATAATACTCAAAATGCAAATAAGCATTAATTCTTAAAATACAAATAAAAAGGCAAAAAAACAGGCAGTAGTAGTAATAGTAATCTGAGCTGTAAATTTATTGATTATAATATTCATTTTTATTACCCATTACCATTAAGAGTATTGTTGGCATCAGCAATAATAGCAATACAACCTTGATGAGACTTAATCGACCTTCTTCTGTCTAGCAAGTCATATGCGTTTGGCAATATGTATAATGGTGCCAATAAAGCATTCCAAATTGAATGTTTGTTGCAATCACTAGATTATACAAAAACACAGTTGTGAAGCGAAGATGAAATGAACACAAGCCAAAAATGTTTACTTCTTTATTTAGAATATTTTCCCAGACAGCAGACAATGTACAGCAGGAGAAGAGCAGCCTGTGGCTTGTACAAAGCTTTCACCCTGTCCTGGCTGTCTTGTTCTGAGTGTTTGGGGAGGTTCACTTGGGGAATGCAGCGATATTGCACACTGACCCAGCACAACGACTGAACTCCGCTCCACCTGCGGAATGTTTCTCGTACACATGAGGTGGAAACGCACTGAATAAAGGAAAAAAATAAAACACGATTCAATACCAGTTACACGTCATATAACAAACACCAGTTAAAATCTCAACAGAAACCAGTTAAAGGAGTGGGAGACCTCTTTCGGCCAGGAAGAGAGAGTTTTGAAGTGGGGATTTCACTCATAGATGTGGAGCAGCTGAGGTGAAATTTACACGACGTTCTGACCCGTTATACACTTTTCATGAGCCACAAATCCACAAGCAACTACACAGATACAATTTTTGTCTTTTTTTAAAATATTTTTTATATTGAAAGCAATCAAAACGATCCAAAGACAGAATTTACTTTGGTGTTGAAATATCATAAACCTTTTTGTTTGGACAGAAATTGCCAATTAGAATGTCCACTATACAAACGCATATTTGCACAACACTGAAAGGCCCATTTTACCCACATCAGCTCCAGATGGAAGTGAAACCCTCCTCATTATTTTGCACACCATTGGCAGGAAAATGCTGCAACAAAAGCCATGTGCTACACAAGTAAACATTGTTTATTAGTTATGACAGTTTAAAAAAAAGAAAATCAAGGTATTGGTTAGTAAAAGAAGTAATCCACTTAAATATTGTTACATGCTGAGTCAGTTCTATCCTGCTATACAAAGACCTTGTGAAGTTGGATAGGTTTGGATGAATGGCATTTCTTTTCAAAATATTTGCCAGTGATTGGAGCTATCTTTGTTGAACTTCATGTATGGACAAATCTCTCTGCAATTTATCCAGCGGAGTTTCTGACTGATAATTTGGACATGGTTCACATCCGAATTGCACTTTGTATGAACAAGTTCAGGTTCAATTGGACTAGATCAGATTCTCAGTCTATGAATACATCTCGGATCATAAATTCATATTTAACACGTACATTTAAAATCCTATACAAATTTTAGGGACCGTTTCAGCAAATACACATGACAAGAATTAGACTGAAAATCCAGACACTGTGCATTTGATCTTTTGTGTAGGTTTTTTTTTCTTCCTTGATTTTACATGCATTTCAGAGAAGATAAAATTAACATACACTCACACACAGAGCACCAAACTTATTAACAACAAAAATGTCAAAGATCTGTTTATAAAGAGGCATGGTAATTTATCTGTAAGGCTTATTACAAGAACATTTATTACCAGCAAATTTAAATGAAAAAAGAGCGTAATCCGTGAGTTAGATGCGTCACACGAGCTCTGCACAGATGCCACGTTCATTAAACGAGTGGTAAGTCTGCTTCGCTTAAAACTCAGTTACGGAATTCAGGTTTCGTATAAAACATGCACCTTGCCCTTAACGCATCTGTGCTGCTGCGTACCGACCAGACAATATTAGAGAGCGCATGCCAAATTCTGTTAGATTTTCATCTGAAAATGAAAAACGCGAACAAGAAAGCACAGTAAAATAACCTTCCCGATACCAACGAGGAGAAAAGTGACTTCATTTTACGTCTACGACAGACACGCTTACAAACTCACAAGCGAGGTACAGTTGGCTACGTAATCGGAGCACGCTCGAGGCTGTAGCCGTTGGGACACGGATGGGAACCCATAGATACTGACCGGAATGAACTAAGCGGTGTTCGTCTCAACAGGTCACATGAATACACTATTTCATTGTCAACAGCCTCTGGCGTTGTCAAGCATTTAATACAGGCTTTTCAGATGCATTACTAAATAGTTAACTTACTCGTCTATATTACTCTACTTCGAAAAAAAGAGGCAATTACAAGATGTGTTGGAGAAATGTAGCTTTGTTGGTTGTTCTTAGTGGCAGGGCAGAGATGCGATCTCCGCCTTACCCACGGGAGCAATGACATTTCCCCAAGTGTCTTCTGCTGTGCGTTTTGCTCGCCTTTTAGCTCCAGCTCGACGCCATTGCTTCGTCTTTTAATTCCAGCTCGACGCCATTGCAAACACAACCCACAAGACACCTAACAAATATGCTGAAGATTTAAAGAAAAATAAAAACTAAATGAATAAATAAATCTGGAAATATGATTAAATTCCAAAGCAGAAAGGGGGTTTCCCAAGGCTTGAATACGTTTGTGTGGGGGTCACAGTTCAACCAGTACTGTATATTTACAATGAATGGTCTTCCATGGGTACGGTGCATCAGCCAAATCTCTCTTGAGGTAAATGTTTTCCGAGCAGGAGAATGCCACTTTCACTCACAGCTGCACACACACGTGCACACACACACACACACACACACACACACACACACACACACGCACAGAGACACAGACGTAGACACACTATAAACACCTGACTCAGCAAGAGATGATTAACACGCCATGAATGCAACATGGGACACCCACTCGAGCAGCAGGGAGGTGGACAGCACAATGAGAGCTGCTGGCTGTCAGAGCACGACGTCTGAGTCACAAAGGGCTCCTCGACCAGCTGATTCACCGCCTCATACGCTCCTAATCACTCCCCAACCTGGCAACCCACCGAAAACCTCAATCTCTTAAGAGACGCGGCCTTTTCATTTTAAGATCAAACAAAACATAAGCCGCTTAACTCTGGCAGCGAACGATCCGAAAATTTCAATGTTTCTGTGAAGTCAAAAACTTTTCTCATTCAACTCAACTGATCAATATACTTAACCACACTACTGTGGATGTAGGGCCTGGATACAAAAGTTAGGTGCAGTCAAAAAGGATACATTTCTTTCCCCCACAGACTATTTTTATCACCGAAAAAAAAGCATGTATGTACGTATGCACTCAAGATTTAATGCATATTAGGAATATAAAAATAAACCATCACATCTGCTCCTTCCAGCAATGGAATTCCAGGCTCCACTAGTTTTTGCGTTCCTGTAAAATCTGTATTATCCAATTCCCCTTGTGATAGACTGGATATGTAAAAATTAAAGCTGCATTTTAAAGTACACACAGACACACAGACACACACACACACACACACACACACACACACACAAACACAAGTACGCATGTGTATGTGTATGTATACACACACACATATATGGTCAAAAAGGCAAAAACCCTAGATGGCATGGCCTACATACACATATACATAAAGGTGTCCAAATACAACCATCGGGCTGCACCCCACCTTCAAACAGACGACTCCCGACGCATTTAAGGCCGGATAAGGTGGAGTACTAGGTGATGGTGGTGGTGGTGTTGGTGGTGGCGGTGGTGTCGGTCTACCAGTCCGTGTTGCCCCAGTCCTCCGGCGGTTTCGGGGGGCTCTTCCGGGCCTTGGCCTCGGCGTTGTTGTCCCAGTTGTTGTCCCATGCCTCCCAGCTGTCGCCGGTGCTGTGCTTGTTGTTGGTCCCCGCCTCGGATCCCCAGTTGTCCCAGCTGTCGGAGCTCTTCTTCTCCCCCGAGTGGTCGGCGATGGTCCAGCTGTCGGTGCTGGGGGACTTCTTGGGGGGCTTGGAGGCGCCGCCGCCCCCGCCCCCGCCCCCGCCCCCGCTCCCGCTCCCGAAGCCTTCCCAGAAGTCCTGGCCCATCTCGCCGCTGTTCTGGTACCCCTCCGTCTGGCCCATGTTCTGGTAGCTGTCTTCAGTCGGGGTCCTGGGGCGGAAGAACGCAAAAGGGTGTTTTGTGGTTTAACCGTCAAAGTCGTAGGAAAAAGAAAAAAGGGCCGGTTTATGTCGCGGTGGGGAAACGGTTGCATCGAAAGAGACGGAAATGGTTACAATGGGTAGGTCAAGGTGATAGGTGTGAACTGTGCAATGGGGTCGCTATGTTGAAGCATATTTTGCCGTGCTGTAAGGTTAGCTTGACGCAGGGTCGCTACACCTAGCGTCATAATGAAGTTGTTAAATGTTTGACCGCTGTTTCTGAAAGCAAACGCGTCGAGGATAATTTACTTCCTGGTTATAGTGGAGTCGACACGGCGGGTTTCGTACGAGAGGGGCAGAGTAGTGGCGTTCAGGCACGGGAAAATAACAGATTATGGTTTCGACCTCCCTAAGACCTGATATAGGTTTGTACTCCGAGAGAGAGCAGATGGTTTACTGTATCAAGTTACAGTGCCGTGCGAGAATGCTACTGAGGAAGCGTTTGAGAGGAAGAAGCTAAAACACACAGATTTGGTTCCTGAGGCTAGGAGGTTTGTGGCCAAGTCAACGACTTTTTGGAATTTGATGTTCGTGGTCGGTCGCTATGGAAGCCGAAGCAGCCGAAAGCGGCAGTCAGTGGTTGTGGATGTGATGAGGGTAGGCTAGTTGGGGGGCATCTTCAACTAGCTGATGGCTAGCAGGTAAGGCTAGTGATTATAGGGAAATCCATTAGGGGCCGGTGGCACCGAGCATGCATTAATGATGCCAGTGGGGTTATGACGACCGTAATCACCGGAAAGGTCCATGTGGTACTGGCAGCAAAATGTCAACAACTAAATCACTAACTACCTCTGCAGGCAGGGTAGAGGCAGATATACAAGCCGTATTTGAGATGTGCATAGGTGTACCCCACGTGAATTTAGGCACATTTTCAGACATGGTCAGACAGCCCCATGCATTGCATTTTAGGAATGAGGGTACCATTGTGCTGTTTTCATAAAAATAATTGATGCCCTAAAGGTTTACATTAATCGGTACATAAAATCAGTGATACCCAACCTCACACAGGCTGCAAACCGCTGATTATACACCCCATGACTGTACTATATGGGGCCTGAATTTGAGATTCAGTCGCAGATTGAAGTCCCAGGTAGGGCACTGCCAGTTGGACCTGTGAGTGAGGTACATCACTGAAGTGCGCCTTCCTATAAATGGACTATATGTAAAACATAAGCTGCGAGCATCTTCTAAATGCTCAAAAGCTGTATACTGTGTGAATACCATTTACTGCAGACTGTAGCAAAAACACGATTCTGCGCTAAAACTGAACTAGGCTATTTATATTCCCTCAAAGTACGCTGCTGTATTAATACGAAAGGCAAACAGTCAAGCAGAGCTTATCCGCTGATGGAAATGCGAGTGAGTAAGGGAAAGTACAGACAGCATACTATTTTTTTGGGGGGGGGTTATTATTGCAGAGAGGTTCAGCCTTCCTGCAATGCTCTCATCATTTTTAATTGCGCTTCTCCAAAATAACGGTTAGACTTCTCTTCCAAGCAGGGACCCCGGAATTGTAGGCCTAAACTGGGGACTGTGATGTGAAGTAAGCCTGACAGAAATCTCTAAATCTCTAAAACACACATCTCTCAGGCTGAGAAACATTACACATTCTCCATCCCATCGCTTTAAAACAAACATCAAACCCCCCCCCCATGTTCCTACTTGAAAAAGATCAGATGTTCTTCAGACACACTGAATTATCTGCCTCTGACAGCTTCCTTAAATGAATTAAACATCAAGAAGAGGCCTTTACATGAAGTTATGTCTCAAACAGTGAGGTCGTTTCTTATTTAATTTCGAGGCAGGGCTCAAAATGAATCAGCGAAAGACACTCACCCGTCAGCCGAATCTTCAGGCTTTCCAGAGAAGAACGTGGTCATGTCTTTCCAACCCTGCGCACTGGCTCCCTGGAACTTCAAACCAAACACAAAATATACTTGGTCATACAAGCGTATTTCTTTTTTAGAATTTATTTTAATAATATTTAATACTGAAAATTACAGACACTAAATCACTCAGAACATAAACACATTTATATCCAGCGGGCTCCAGAATTATTGGCACCTAAAAATGCCAACATGTGAAACAAATGTACTTTAGAAATGGTTAGATGGAACCAACCAACCAATCTACATTAATTAAATTTTTTTTTCTTTAATTCACCAACATCAAGGTTCCATAATTATTGGCACCCCTGGTTTACTTGGTGCATCCACCTCTGGGAAGGATAGCAGCATGGAGTCTTTTCCTGTAATGCTGCACATCCACTCCTCTATGCTGATCCCTGCAAGATCCTTCACATTCTGGGGCCGCTTCATCAACTGGCCTCTTCAGTTCAGCCCATGGGCTTTCCATTGGATTGTGCCTGAGATGGCCACTGCAGAACATTGATTTTATCGCGGAATCATTTCCGTGTGGACTTTGAGGTATGCATTTTGGTCATCGTCTTGTTGGAATGACCACCAAGTCTAAGTATTGGGGCAGAGGCAACCAGATTGTCAGCTAAAATTGCCTGAAACTAAGTGAGAACCCACTATAACCTTGATCTTAACCAGAGCCATGCTGCTAAAGACTCCATGCTCCTATCCTTCCCAGAGGTGGATGCACCAAGTAAACCAGGGGTGCCAATAATTATGGAACCTTGATGTTCTGTTTGTTTGATATGAATTGTATGTTCATTGTAAATTATTTTTAATTGGATATTTTGTAGCATGTTTTTACCATGTTTATTTTGTATTTTGCCCAATGTAAGGTGACCTTGAGTGTCTATTATTATTATAATAATAATAATAATAATAATAATAATTATTATTTGTTGGGTGAATAATTTTTTTATTTTTATTATTAATGTAGGTTGGTTGGTTCCATCTAACCATTTCTAAAGTACATTTGTTTCACATGTTGGCATTTTGAGTTACTCAATAGTTATATTATTGAAACAATTATTGTTTTAGGATATTTTTTGTGCATCAGTCAGGGGAGCCAATAATTCCGGAGCCCACTGTACATGGCATGACAAATTCACACATTCCCAGTACCACAATCCCAATATACAAAACTAAAATGAAAATAAATAATCTCTTAATGAACTCGGAGTTAAGAGTTAAATTGTACTCACGGTCAACATTACAACGGTAGCAAAGGAAGAAGAGACAAAAGTGACATTAACATTGAGGAAAAACACAGCCGTACGCCCCAGCCAGTCTCCTTCCTGCTTAAATCTCGGAGCTGCACTTTGACCTACGACCCCTGCCCCCCCAGGAGCCTGGCTGAGGGCGTGCGCATCACTGCCAGTGACCCGTCCCGTACCTTGGTCGCCAGCCCTGTGAAGCCGGTCGACATGTCATCTAGCAACTTCCCCTCCTTCACCTGTACAAGCCAAACCATGGTTACTCATCGGGAAGAACAGAGCAGCAATGCACTGTGACTGGCTGAAGACAATAGCGATGACAAGCTCGCGGCTCTAAAACAAAGGCTTGATCATTCCCTGCTGATTCACCATTTCTACAGTAGTCATCGCGAGTGTCAGATTAAATGTTCAAAACATCCACAGGGTGTAGAACGGAGTAAAGGCAGTATAAACACTCGTCAGGCACGCAGTTCGTCATCCCCGAGAAGCCCCGCTCGGCTCGGCTGAAGACTTCACTCTCAATGTCAATGAGGGCTTGGCTTTTCTCAAGAGGAAATTACATAATGCCGTCTAGACGCTCACTGTATTAAGCTTAGCTAAGGAATTACACTATCAAATTACACCAACGGAAATCCCCCCCCCCACAAAGTTACAGTTGGTGAGCCCACGGCTAAAGCAAGCCTTTGAATCACAAAGGCCACTAAACCACTATGTCTCCCCTTGCGATTGGAGCCCACCACCAAGCTATCAGCAGTGTTGAGGTTCAACGTTCAAAGTTACCTTGTCTGAAGTAGGTTTGATTACATTCTCGTTTAATTGCTGGCCTAACTCTGTGGCCTAGTTGGAGTGAAAAGAGAGGGGGGGGGGGAAAGGGGTGTGAGAAACAGTTGAACATACAGAGAGACGAAGCACAGCGTTTTTCTGTCAGACAGCCTGTGTCAGCCCAAAACCCCCTCCCATATGCCCCAGCGAGCCAGCACACAGGCCAAGCAGGTCTCAGACACACTCAACAATCACCGACTGATGGTAGACCCCCCCGCCCCCCCCCCACCCAGAACTCTGAATCCTTCCCTTGCTGCAAAACACATCTCAGTAATCCTGTCATCATCTTACCATAAGCTCTCCTGAAAAACTTTGTAGGTCTGTTCATTTTTCCCCGTTTTGGACTTTCTAATTTCTTCTTTTGACATTACTAGGAAGCTAGCTCGACGTACCGTCATGCTTTCTCAACTCGACGGGCAGTAAAGTTGGTTTAAAACCCTGCATGACTGATGTGTCCGTAAACGGAAACGGAACCAATTTTGGAAATACAAGGCGTGTAATTCCTGGAGAAATAAGGCTTAGTTATGGTGCAGTGGTGGATTGTGCGTAAAGCCCAGGGCTCTCTATCCAGCCACCTCCTTCCTGACGGCCGGATGCCATCTTAAGGTGGACAGGTCCCAGAGTCCCATGTCACCAGTCTGTCTGAGATCAGAAGTTCCTCTTGCAGCACCTGATCCACCTTAAACGGCACCAGACAGCTCTGTGCTAAAGGCCTGGCCTATTGGGTCTGACAGGAGTACAGAGAGAGGCAATGAGAGAGTCACAGACCTACAGCACGGCACATACATCACAGGTGAAAGTGAATGTGCTGTTTTCTGTGGACTCTCTCGGGGAAAGTCTATCCATCAGCTTCGCACGCGGGCAGTACGGACTCACAGCCAGGCAGGAGGAGAGAGCAACGCGTGCCCACGGCTACCACAGACACAAGGGTGGGGAAACTCAGCGAGTCCAGCCACATTCAACACCATCTATCACGCAGGCTCTCTATGCAAGACATTCTCGGGTTATCTACAGCGTGGGAACAGGTCGGAGGTGAGTCACGTGCTCAGGTGGATCGGTTAGTGCAATTCAGAAAAAGAACAAAAGATGGCCTGACTCTGGGCTGAAGTGTGTCTGCGCAGCTAATTAACCCTTCGGAGATTAAGTGTTTTGAAATGTTTGTTTTTTTTGTTTTTTTTCTGCAAAATTCTTTGTCAGGGTTCTAGAATTCAATTGCTTTCAATTGATTTCAAGTACGTGATTATTGCTTTCAATTGGCTAATTAATCACCAGTAGTGATAGTGACATCAGCATTAGAATGTTCAGTTGAGAACATTCTAATCCCATATTTGTGATACTACACTTTAAAGGGTCAATTAGGCAGACGTGTGCAGACTACAAAGAGCTAGTGCTAGTTGCAATTCTGACGTCACTCGGTGCCCACGGCTTAAGCTAACTGGGCTTTGCCTTTGAACCCTGAGCTGGGTATCCATGGAGACACAGACGGAATGGAGACAGACAGAGCGGGCATGAGCACGGACAGGTGGGAGGGCTTTACCGGTTCAGGTGGCGGCCTATAGCCCCTTAACTACATCCGGCGACGGGAGCAAGGGGAAGCAGAGGAAGCAACAGACTGTTCAAACTACGCTATTCACATCCATGAATAGGATACCATGGCCAGACACTAGGGATCAGCAACTCTGGCCCTGGATCCAAAATCCAGCCCTGGTTTTCTTTTCTCCCGGGTAATTAGTGGCGCTGAGTGGCCAGACCTCACACCTGGCTGCCAGGAAAAGGGACGGCGGAAAACCGTCATCAAAACAGTTCTCGGACCTCGAGTTGCTGATCCCGGACCTAGACACTATTCACATCCCAGGTTTCTGGTGCCATTTTAAAAGTTTGCGCTTCTTTAAATGGGACATTTTAAAGGTACAATAGGTAAGATTTTGTGTGTTAATACATTGTTACAAGACCATTCTTTGGATAAACAGTGTCGCGGTTTGAGGGTGTTGGTTGCTGCAATTCCTCTCTTCAGCATTAGAAGTCCGAAATTACCGATTGTACCTTAGACTGGCTAATCCACAATTGTAATTATTCTGAGGATGCAAAGCTTCATTAACAGCAGTGAATTAGCCAGCGGCTACAGGATTTGCATATATCCAAGGGTGTAATTTCAGCATCATACCTTTTGTGTGGCTTGGGTTGCAAGCTTTGCAGTCTGCATGAGGAAGACAAAAAACAATGCACATTTCATTAGGACAACATACAGAGGAGAACTATAAGCTGTGAAAGGGCTTTTGAATGCATTCATTTTCTACTGTTCTGGAACTCTGGTCACAGAGAGAGCTGTGGATCTCAGGGTAAGATCTGGGTTGGAGGAAGAACTAGCCGGCTACTCCGAAGGCAACTTGAGGAGATATCCGTGAAAGTATGAAATATTTCAGGAGTCGACACAAACAACCCATTTCAATTTAGATAGTGGCGGCAGTGCCCTTGCAACGACCCGCAAAACAAACTCCAAATACTGGCAGTAATGCCTCTGGCTAGGATTAGCAAGCAGCATCATAGGCTCCATTTGCTGCATTGCCAAGTATATTCTTGAAATCCTCCCAAGCACTGGGCCAGACCGTCAACTCCGTGCCGTAGCCTCCCGCTATACGTCTGTAAGGCGAATCGGAGTTAGCAACAGTGCGGTGCTGGACTGATAAAAAGTGCCTATGATGCGGAGACTAGCGATAAATGAATCAGCCCTATGGAAATCTCTCCTTAACAAGCCCGGCCTCAGGGGACGGTAAATGAAGCACAGCTGTAACCAGGGAGATTACAGTTATATTTCAAATTTCACTCATTCAGCCGCCAGGCTATGTTCTGACCAGATATGAGTCATAGGACAACACAAGCCTAATAGACTGAAAATATTTCACTCAAAGGACACTGCAAATATTTCACATTAAAAGCATATTACTTTCCACAACTGTACTTTGATTCAAAACATACTTCAATGGTAGTCGGTGTAGGTGAATAGTCAGCATAGTGAAGCTAAGCCACAATGTCAAGACTTTAGGGGAACCAACAACCAAAGTGTTCTAGCATAGCCACTTCATACCCACACACAACGGACACAAAAACGGGGATGCTCACATTGTCTTTAGCGACCGACGCGAACTTGCTGGCTCCGACAGTGAAGCTGCTCCAGCCCTGCAAGAGGAGGACAGTGAGGAGACCATGCACAGCACGCCGTTCGCGGCACGTAGCAATTATCCGCCGAAAATAAACGGCCGCGGCAAAAAAAGAAGTGCCGACGGACAACCGGAGCGCTTCGCTTACCGAGTATATGGAGGACATGGCGTTGTTCAGGAAGTCGTCCTCCTTCTTCTGAGGGGAGACGGTGTTCCCGAAGCCGACGTAGCGGTTCTCCTGCCCACTGTAGCCGCCGCCGCTGCGGGGTCACAGAAAGGTCGACGCGGTCACGCACCCACCACCCACAGTCATAACGCACTTTCAAAATAAAACATTCAGCATCAACTCTTCACACGCAAAAGACAAAAGTTAATCCACCCTCCCATTCGCAATAGGAAAGTCTTACACAAAGGGGATAGGAATACAATTGCCATAACTAAAAATGTTTAAAAAACAAACAATAAATAAATACATTAAAAAAAAAAAAATTAAAATAACAGCATTCAATGTTGTTTGTTGGAGAACTTTGGATCAATTTCCTCACCACGATACGTTAAGCACTTTTTTAAATGCAAAATATACACAATACGAGTTATTAAAGCCACAAAACCACAGCTGGCAGGAAAGTCATATTTCAGTTCCAGTAGCTTTAGAGAAAATCCCACACATCATTTCAGAAATAACTCAGGTGAAGGAAAGTCCATAAATGTAAGGCATTAACTTCACTTCAACAACTTCAATGAGACATATGAACGATCACCATATTGTTAGCAAGAGTAAAAACGAACTTAATGTCACTGCTCAGGGTCAGATATCAGTTCCCCACTACTTCTTAGCAAGCACTACGGTGTAGTTATGATCTTTACCTACACAACCAATTACATTTCAGGGAATCAGTAATGATTTGGCAGGTCAAATAAGATGGGCAGGTACATTTGGGAAAATTCATTTCCAGCCAATTCTGGATCAATGCTGGATCTTTGGCAGCAATGTTACGGCTGCAAAAATGCAAGTGTGAGCGGCTTGCAAACTAAAAGTGAACCGATTTAGATTTGAGTGTGAGCAGAATAAATCAGATGGGAGATAAGAGGCACTCAACTTAATTTCATGTGAGCTCAACTTTGGCAACTAAAAAACCTGTGTAAGCCAAGCACACACAGACAAGTCAGAGGAAGAGTCCTGATGTGGCGCTTTTGGCAAGCACACTGTGGGGGTTGCTAGATAACCACGGGATACGAATGTCAAGGGAAGACACCCTATTCAATACTCAACCCTCTGTGCCATGACCGTTTTAAATCCTACCAAGCAAGAGTCAAAATACACAGTAACATTGGTTTTCACTTTCGAGATGCATTTCTAAATTTCAATAAATGTCTTAAAATGTTAATAACAGTAACAGTAAAAGGCCATTGTCAATCTCCGGTGGTTGGAGACCAGTGATTGGCTTCACCTCATCCTAAAACTAGGATATTGGTAATGAAAACGTCAGCATATAGCCACGGCTTTCCAAATCACGCAAGACGCAATATGTTAGAAGATGAGGAGAATGGAACATCTATTTACTGCAGTCCATTGCTAGCTTATGAGTAGCGCATTCATCTAGACATACCAGCAGCATTAACAGCAAAGGAACAGCTGCACAAGTCTCTTAGGCCTACAGGTCCTGTTTAAATTAGGCGGGCTAGTTTTATTTTGACAAAAGATTTGAAGAAAGCCACTTTGCATTAGACTGAAATGTCTCGCAAATGTAAACGGATTTTCACCACTAAATGGACTATTTGTCTATATATAAACTTTGTCTATTTGCACCTTCCATTCAAGCATTCGCTATACAAATGTGCCTTGGTGCTGCTCCAATCAAATTTGCCAGTGAGACCAATTTAATATAAAAGAGTGGTGCCAAAATAGTAAGATATGGAGGACACTGATAATCTGCTTCACTGTTATTCTCAGGGTGGTGCATCTCCCCCCCACCTGCTTACGACTGGAGGCCGGAGTTTATTTGAATTTGCATGTGTTTGTTCCCAGCTATTAAAAGAGCGGCACTTTTACGGAGGCCGTGTCCAATGGAAATCACACGGGAAGCTGAAGTTGAAACATTCTATTGTACAAATAACATTGGCTAGGTTTTTTTTTTTTTCCCCACCCCGATCGTCTGGGCCTTTTTCCATTAACTTGGAAACCTGGTTGCAGGTTGCATTTGTTGTAATGTAAAATAAATAAATAAATAAATAATAACATACAGGCAGTGGCCAATTTGCTCATTCAAATTTCGGTTTGGTCTTTTGGCCCAAGAACGTCACTATTAACTGTATTATTCCGCTTCAGCGAAAGAAACCTGCCCATTTGCACAGCACTATACGAGTCTCCTCATCATTCCACTCAATTGTTCAGCCCATCACAAAATTCAATATGAAGTGCAATGGCTTTGTTTTCCGATAAAATGTAATTGGCTATAACAAAAGGAGTATCCACCCTAGGTAACACAAATACATTCAACACACTATACAGCGTGTACCCTTATATTGTGTTTATAAAGCATAATACAGTATAAGCAAAGTACATACAACCATGCGCGTTTTTATCGAATTACACCAGTTAAAGCGCTACAAATAATTGACAAGACATTTTATACCAAAATAATTTTACATTTTTTAATTAGAATTAGGGCTGAGCCACAATGATAATACTGTATCTTTAAGTCTAAAATGGTTTTAAAAAATTAGGTACAATGTATTTAAATATATGCTGCCAACCCACAGCAGCTTCCATAGACTAAATCTAAATAAAGTATTTCACTCGTGATATTTTTGTAATGACATCACAAAGCACCTCAGATTTCCAAGTAAAATGCCTTTTATGCAGCAATAATATATTAATATGAATGTTTAACATTCAGACTGAGAAAAGGAAATCATAGCGCGAACTTCATAATTACATGTAAAGTACTTGAATGGCAATTGAACCCTATGGATTTATCACTGCATCTGGGTTATTTTTAACAGTAGTGTGCTCACAAGTGGGCTACACTGTACAGACAAACAGTACAGGAAAAACATGCCCGCTAACATCTGGAATGTCAACTGTGAACGTGCTTGGCCCAGTCTCCACGCTCCACTCCAACACATTTTATAAACTCACCCACAGGTTTTCAAATGAACAAGATACAAATTCCAATTCAATAATATTTCAGATTTTGCAGCCTGTTGTGAAAATTATTCACCCGAAGAAAATTTGAATACGCAGGTGTATTTCATATTTCACAGTGATTCGTCTTCCAGCAGCAACTCTGAATGAATGAAGAACACACTGACACCGAGAGAAAAGTATCGTTTTTTGCAGATGGCTATAAATATCAATATTCATGAAATAGCACCCATAATGATCTACTCCGCTGAAGTCTAGACTCTGGATTTGTTGCAACAAAAGGGAAAAAAAGTGCCTTCTGGGACCCAATGACTCACCTGATATACAGCGGCTGGATCACTGCATTAACATACAGGCGAACACATGGCACGAGCGCTCACCTCTGGTAGGAGTTGACATCATCGCTCAACCAGTCCTCAAAGGCCTTGTCTGAAGAATGTCCTGAACCCTGCCCAGGGCCAGCAGAGCTGCTACAGTGTGGAGGATTTATGTGTTAAATCAATTAAATCACTGAAAGCTCACTGAAAATGCCCAGGTCAGTACCATAGAAACATCATTAAACACGCAACGGTTTGCCTGTCGTACTGGTGCAAATCTAAAATTGAACCAGCAGTGCCAAGCTCAAAACGGAAAAATATGTATATCGCCAAAAACATTTGTTACACAGTACGCATGCTACTTATAAGAAGATGAAGCCTATGTGAGAGTGTGTTTATATTATTTTGCAAGTATATGCAAATAACCGCAGTTAAGTACGCAGATTCACATCCAAATGTAACAAGTTGACTAAGAAATTGAACTTGAATTTTAAAAAAAGATTTCACAGAAAAAGAATTTCAATTTAACAATGCAAAGCAACTGCTGTTTCCTAGCATTAAAACTCTTTATAAACCATGAGCTGAAGATGTAGTCTTAATATTTTCAAACATCAACATAATTATAAAAATTATAAAACCGCCTTCTTATGTAAAATAATTTCTCTCTAAACACACAAGCTATGGGTCTCACAGTGTGTCACTAAGCAGTCGCTTCTATTGGCAGTCCACTAGAAGGTCACACCTCTGATTGGTTAAACAGTAAATTCCGATGTTAATTACTCAGAAAAAAGGCCCCAAATGACCAATCCCAAAGGCCCTCGCGGCAGACAGAGGAAGAACTGTGCTGCTCTCAGGATACTAAAGCCAATTTAAAATCCTGACTGAATAAAATACGCTTGATGTTGTAACATTATTATAAATAACAAAGACTGCGACATGTTAATGTGAATGTAATTTAAGAAAGCTTGTGAGGCCATACCGGTGAGCCGAGGAGAGGCCCGTCTTGGCTTGAGGGGGTGTCCAGTCTTTGGCGGAAGACGTCTCGATTGACCATTCCTTTCCCTCGGCCAGGGTTGCAACCTACGGCATTAGCGTTATTAGTAAATAATTTTATTAGCAGGAAGAATTGTGCCAAAATGTACAACCTAAAACACCGTTTTACATTACATTACATATAATTTGGCTGACGCTTTTACCCAAAGCGACTTAAAGTTGATTTAGACTAAGCAGGAGACAATCCCCTGGAGCAACCCAGGGTTAGGCTGTGCGGATCTTATTGTGCCTACAATCACCGAACCACCGACCTTGCGGGTCCCAGTCATGTACCTTAACCACTACACTACAGGCCGCCCTACCTTGTCTCTGAAAAGAGCTGCTGCTCTGCTGTTGTACTTCTCCTGCATGGTCCAGTGGGCGTCGTAGTCGTCCTGCAGCTCCAGGAACAGTCGAAATTTGCCGTTCCCGCCCATCTTCATCTTCTCCAGCTCGATGTCCTTCCACTTGTCCATGGTGACGGAACGCACAAAGCTACGCAACCGACATCACAGCATCAATCACCACATCACCACATCAGTCACACAACATCAAAGCATCAGTCACAGTCATTCCACAGCATATATGAAAGAAGAAAAAAAAATGAAAATGGCAAATCAGAAAACGACTGAAACATACTATTCGGCTTATGGGAAAAGGCAGTATGTTTTTTTTTTAATGGCAAAACAACCGCCCCTGAAGTACAGTATTTGTTAAGTTCTAATTCTATGGTGGATGCTGAGCAGAGGAAGCAATACTCACCTAAGGTGCACCCCCAAACCTCTATGCTTTCCAGAACATTCCAGGCAAATCCAGATTCCATACGTAACACTCACCCACTGGGGGTTGAATCCTCCACATTCAAAGCAAGTCTGCGGAAAGACAAGAGGAACTCAATACATAGGAACAAGCAACCTTATCGAACAGGATATAGTGTGTAAAAAAAATAAAAAATACAGGTACACTGCTTAAACTTGTACGGCAATACTAACTGTGGAGCGAACCGCCTTCTTCATACAATCAGTTAAGTGATGTTTCTCATTGAAAGTAAGCAAAACCTTAAAACGGTTTAATGACATTACAAACTTCAGTAGTGAAGAAAAGGGGAAGAAACTCACGTTGTTTTCGTCCTGTGTTCTCACTTCCTTCAAAACTCTTCTGGTACGTGGACTAGCCATTTTACCTGGAGTTCACGAAAAACGGTTTATAGCCACACAATGTAAGGACTTGATAACAGCAGGAAAGAGCTGATAGCTACACTAGCTAGTTAGGTATCCAGTGCGAATATGTTAAGGACCAAGGCAGCTAGCAGGCTTTAAAGTCCATATATTCCATCAAGATATATGCTGCCAGTAGTGGCCAGTGCACATGTACGTTAGCAAATGTATGCTAGCGTTATTTGGCTACACAAACCAGTTATATAACTAAAGATCTAACTAAACGGTAAACACTCATTTGTGAATCATATCACGGATAATAAATCAAGAATGAGTTACCGAACGACAGATATTCCTGATGAGGAGCAGCGACGGTGGCAGCCAGCTGGCTATGTTGAATCAGACAAACAGATAACTGGGCTGACACGTCTATCACATATTCGGAATACGAAAAGTAGACCGCTAGCTAGCTACCGAGTTGGGTTTCTGGTGTAACGTTACAGCAGTTTGTTAATGTTAATCTATTTCTACTTATGTGAGATAGTGAGATCTAGTGTTACATATATATCAAGATAGCTGTCCTAACAAGTCAGCTACCTAGATATATAATATAAGTAGCCGTTTTTTGAATGGCTCTGAAAGGTTACCTAACTAGCTTGTCATCGTTGACATCCCAACAATTAGCGATTTAAGTTAGCTTATTAGACAACATTACATATTTGCCAACTGAAGCGCAATATATCCAGGTTGCTATTCGACTAACTAGTTATCTGAATCTCTTGGAAATTATATTGCTAGATAGCACAGCTGGCTAACTCTTAGCCGGCAGGTTAGAAATAGCCAGAGCTAACATTAGCTAACAAATGTTGGACTCATCTCTTACCTGTTTATTTAGAAATGCGAGGTACTTTAAAGGTAGTGAACGAAAAAGAAAACGAGAATGTATTTACAGATAGCAAGCTAAGTTTATGAAACACTATATTTAAAAAGCTTCCATAGACATACAATCTTAATGGTGTCTCCTATCAAACAGTAGCCATGTTGATGCTTTGCAGATTGGAGACTGCCTACGTTGCACAGCGGTATCGCAATGCATCTTGGGTAAACGCAACCACCAAACCTAACGTCATATCGCCACATGACCGTTCATGAATAATTCTTGCTCTATGGACTTTTCTCATCGGAATCACCCTTGCTCAATTGTAATAACACCGACACGTATCTATATCTCTAAATACAAACACAATTACACAATTACACAAAAGGCATTAGTAGTGATAGTATGGGAGATGGGTAAGATAAGCAGAATGTAACAATAACTAAATACATTTGCCCATATTTTAGGATGTTTTCTTCCAAATGAAATAAGCCATTGGTAATTGGCCAATTGGATTTTTCAAGTAAAAATGTGGACATAATCTTCGTCTTGCTTGCTGGTTTGTTTGAGCTTTCCCTTTTCTCTGTCCTTTCTTTCCTTTTTCCTTCTGCTTGTTATTCCTCCCTTCATGTCATATATTCCCACTGTGGCTTAATAAGGACAAAGTTGTGTTACTCTGCGAAGTGCGTGCAGGGCTCATGGGAGCTGACGAGGGCGAGCCGGTAGTGACAGGTTACAGACGGTTTAGCAGCGACAGGTCAATCGTCTGAAGCCCGGGGCTTGGCCTGTCAGACAGCATGGACAGCTCAAACTTGACATCGGAGAAAATATCTCTATTGTAAGCGGACCCCAATCCAGGTTTGGGGTGGGATTGTGAAAATAACAATACCGCTTCTTTTTGGGAGATCTACAGCCCTCGTTGAAATGAGAGGGCCTCGTGTTTTGAAGCTGAGCAAGACTGGATGATCAGAGGAGCAATTGGTGTGTTGAACCCCATCTGTTAAGTTCTTATTCAAGGACTTACTCTTGTTCAAGGAAGTTGGCAACGGTGGTGTCATTGATCCAGCCCAATTTGCTGGAGCCACCAAACAATCCTGCTGGTGCTCCTGCAAATAAATGTTTTTTGTATCTCACTCTTCAGAGAGCAAACAAAGGAGGGGTTGCACTCCCTGTAGCATTCACTGCACGGATGACAGTGATGAACTCTCCTCTTTTAGCAGATGTTATAGTTTTTGTGTTTTCTCTACCACTGCCTGCTCTGGCGCCTTCACTGTTGTCACACCTGATTCATCGACATTATAAATCTTGTTTGGAGGGAAATTGTGCCTGTAAAACAAAGATAACACAGTTGAGTCATTCAAGACCTTATAACTAATATAAAAAGACATAAAACCTAAAACACCAGTAGATAGCCCAATAGATGGCCTAGCAGTGTGAACCAATGTGGTTTAAATGTAAGTTATTAAACCACATTGTACATGAGTTTAGTGACATTGGGAAAGAACTCCCTCACTGTAGTCTTGTTTAACCCTCCTATTATGTTTGGGGTCAATTTTATCCCACTCAATGTTTGACCTCTCTTAAAACAGTTAACCCTTTTTTATATTGATACTTGATACTTCATACTGTTTTTCTAATTTTCTAATTTGGTGGGAGCAACAAACATAATGCTATGCCGAGTCTTGTACCAACTTGGCATATAAATGTGTAATGTGCAGTGTTATTTTGACCCTCTGTAACTGTATAAAATGTAAGAAAATATACAACCAGGGTGGCACGGATGGTGCAGTGGGTAGCACTGCCGCCTCACAGCAAGGAGGTCCTGGGTTCGAATCAGCCGGGGCCTCTCTGTGCGGAGTTTGCATGTTCTCCCCGTGTCTGCGTGGGTTTCCACCGGGTACTCCGGTTTCCTCCCACAGTCCGAAGACATGCAGGTTAGGCTGATTGGAGAGTCTAAATTGCCCGTGGGAATGAGTGTGTGAGTGAATGGTGTGTGTGCCCTGCGATGGACTGGTGACCTGTCCAGGGTGTATTCCTGCCTTTTGCCCAATGTATGCTGGGATAGGCTCCAGCCCCCCTGCGACCCTGTTCAGGATAAGCGGGTTAAGATAATGGATGGATGGATGGATATTTTTGTGCTTATTCCAAATGTTGGGTTCAATTTGACCCCAAAAAATCATAAAATCTGAACATAATAGGAGGGTTAAGGCAGTTGCCCTTCCAAAGAATGTCACTTCAGGCAAATTACAGGTGAGATGGTGGCATGTCTTGAAATTAGAAAAATAAGTGTAAAATAATTTGGTAATATCATCATGTATCTGACTTAACCATTCAAGTTAAAATGCATTAGCATGATGAGGTTGTTCTTGGCTGAATAACTGAATAATTTGCTCTCCTACACACATTAGCCTACCTGCTAGCTCCTTCTATTTCCAATTATTAATTATTATTAATTATTTCAGAGTATGACCATGAACTGCTCAGTTAGCTCTTTAACATGGTCTACAAACTGTTCTAAATATTCTGTGAAGACTGTCTTTGCCTCTGATGTTCCTCTGTATCCTGTAATTTTTATGGGATGACCTGTCAATCTATCTCTAGCCACTGTTTGGAACAGTGTTCCACCCTTGTGAACTGGTTCAACATACCCCAGAGTTTTCGATAATCTCTTTACCCCACAAGAAAAATAATGCTTTGCAAAATAATTTGAAAAAACAAAAACCTTTTGTAGTTCTCATGTTTTTATAACATAGCACCTTATTATATGTACAGTACTGTGCAAAAGTTTTAGGCAGGTATGAAATAATGCTGTAAAATAAGAATGCTTTCAAAAATAGAAATGTTAATAGTTTATTTTGATCAATTAACAAAATGCAAAATGAGTGAACAGAAGAAAAATCTAAATCAAATCAATATTTGGTGTGACCACGCTTTGCCTTCAAACCAGCATGAATTCTTCTAGGTACATTTGCACAAAGTCAGGGATTTTGTAGGTATATAGTCAGTTGTGTGATTAACCAATTATACCAAACAGGAGCTAATGATCATCAATTTAATATGTAGGTTGAAACACAGTCATTAACTGAAACAGAAACAGCTGTGTAGGAGCGTTAAAACTGGGTGAGGAACAGCCAAACTCTGCTTCCAAGGTGAAGTTGCCGAAAACAGTTTAATGTCAGAAGTCATACACCATGGCAAGACTGAGCACAGCAACAAGACACAGGGTAGTTATACTGCATCAGCAAGGTATCTCCCAGGCAGAAATTTCAAGGCAGACAGGGGTTTCCAGATGTGCTGTCCAAGCTCTGTTGAAGAAGCACAATGAAATGGGCAACGTTGAGGACCATAGACGTAGTGGTCAGCCAAGGAAACTTAGTGCAGCAGATGAAAGACACATCATGCTTACTTCCCTTCCCTATTCTCAGACCTTGCTCAATTTGCCTTGACAGTGCATTTAAATTTTATGCATTATGATTATATGTACAATACTTACTTTTGACAAAAATATGCTTACCACGTTTCCCATGTTGTTCCATTGTGTACGGCTGCCAAAATGAAGGGTGCTTCCTAAATACACACATGACAAAGATTGTGCGCAGTTACCTACAGTAGACACAGAAGTAGGTAATTTTCTCGACTCACCACTATGAGTAGGCTTAGTGATAGAAATAAATGTAATACATTGAATTAATTTAATGTAAATGTATTCAATCAACTGTATTAATTGATGAGGTTTTTGTAAAAGGAATTGTAAAAATGTAAAGACTTAATACATTGTCTTAACAACACAAATAAGCAAGAGGGATTGCTGTAAACAAAATCAAGGCATTTAAACCTGTGTGTGTGTGTGTGTGTGTGTGCAATGCATGTGTTTGTGCTCTAACCTATCAATCTGTAATTGAATCTAATCGAAAAGCAATTCGTCATACAACATAACATAAAATTAAACCAGTAGTTTGTCTGACTGGTGTGTCAGACAAATGATGGTAAGACTGCAAATTATCCTTCAATATAAATTAAGAGTGTGAAAAATTAACAGTGAATTGCTCTTGAGAGGTTAGAATTATGGTGTAAATAAAAAAACAGGTTACACTGTGGGCCCCCAAGATCAAGCTTGAAAATGCTAGGGTTTAGTGAATATGTGAAAGTACAAAATTATGTTAGACCATAAATACATGTTTTCAACAACCTTAATTGCTAAAGATGCCCATGAGACAAATCAGCCCAGGAGAGAGTTTGAAAACCATTGATCTAAATCAGTGTGATAAACCTGAAATGTAGGCTATTTTATCTCACATTTCGGTCAAACCTTTTGCGTCAAAGTCTGACTCTTCTGTTCTTATAGCGAGGGTTCAGACATCACCTGTGCACCAAGGGGAAACTTATGCTACAGCAATTTCAAAGACACTTATACAGTAAATCATCCAAAGATGCAATACTAAACACACCACAACAGCATACAACCCCCCATTCTGCCAAACAAAATTCAATGAAGGATGCAAAAAGGGCTTAACAGTAAAGGCTGAGAGGCAGTCTCAGCGGAAACGAATGAGAGGTGAGTGGAAGGATCTGGAAACCCTCACAGGGCTCTCCAACAATCATATGGACCCCTAGACTCAACCTAAAACCATCCTGTTTGCTGAACGTTTGAATAGCTTTTATTGCAGATTTGATGGATGTGTTTTCAGCACAAAGAGGAATGAGCTGATGTGTCATTTGAGGTCATTGGGCCATGGGGAAATGGGTGTCGTGCTTCCGGTGGACGAAGTTGACAGAATGCTCTAAAATATTACATTAAATAACACTCCTGCTCCACACTGCACAAACAGCTACTGATGTCTGTCACAAGGACACTGGTGTATTATGAGCTATTTAATTGCTCAGTAAAAGGCCGTGAAGCACCTGCTCTACACTCTCAGAAATAATTGTATGAAAAGTGCCTAAAAATGTACGAATGCTTGTCGCTAGGGCGGTACCCTAACCAGCAATATAATCATTAATTTGTGTGGAAAACATACTCATTTGTTTTCAAGAGAAAACATTAATGTACTTTCAGGTTCCATTTGGGAAATCCTTAAAGAACAAAATGTACCTCCACCATCACTTCTATTTATTCATTTATTTATTTATTATGAGTGCCCATCACAATCACATCTTTTTATTCATCAGCAGCTCATAATTTATTTGTTAAGGATTGGTTGGGTACTGCGCCGTTTACTATACTCCTTGCGTTTTTATAAATTGTGCAAGCCAGTGAAATTACCGGCGTCTGATGCCACAATTGGGAAAATAGCATGAAACTACTTCTTGTTTGTATTCTACTGCTACTCTTTTTGTGTCCACGAGGTGACAGCACATGACAAGCAGACCGATTATGTAGAGCGGTCGCTCCGTATACTTGAAATGATCATGGCGCTAAAACCAGTGTTCGTTTATTCACTTAAATAGCCTCAAAAACTAAATTATTCTGAGCGTAACGTTTCATTGGAGCTTTGTCATTTAGTCTGGGTATTCTTTCTGTATGGTTAAAGTTTACTTGACGACATAATTTTAAAGGCAGGTCAGCTTGGTCTATCGTAGCCTATAGTCAAAATAGAAAATTAAACATTTATTGGACGAATGCATTGGATAAGTTGTTAAACTACAACGTAGAAATAATACATTGAACAGATAACCTTTCATGTTTCACCCCTTGCTGGCCTTTTGGATATTTCATTCTGTAGAACAACTTGTCTGCTATAGGCTACTTTTTTATTTATTGTCAGTTATTCGTGTATCTAATACAAATCCTGTGGAGAACCTATGACAGAGCGCATTTATGTCCGAACACCATAAAGCTCAATTTTCCAACTTTCCGTATATACTGCGATGCAGGCTACATTTTGGATTAGTTAGTCACAAAATAAATAAATAAATAAATAAATAAATCTAATTAATCATGCATACAACCCTGTAAACTGTCAGATTTAATAGTTATATTTTTGTTTGACCTAGGTAAGGTATGGTCGATGCTCCCTCAGTACCTGAGATTGGTCCAGCAACATAATTGTATTCAGAGTATACAGTGTATCAAACACGTGTCCTTACAGAGAAAAGCGAAAAGTTGAGGAATTCAAGTGATTATGCCTCTAAAGCATAGTTAGTACTTTCCTGCTGTGTGCTTGCTACAAGGGTATTATCCCTCTCTCTATGGAAACCGGTAGTAGGGGGCTTAATAATCACCACAAGAAACCTTTAAAGTAAAATGCCCTTAGTAAAAAAAAAAAAAGAAAAGAAAAATAACATGTTTTTGCATTCATCATTCAGGTTATGTCATACAGAAAATACTTCCCATTGGCTGAGATTGAGATATCCGTTAGGTGATAGGCTATTATTTATTTGAGGCTTGGTTGCGCTGAGAAGCTGGAAAATATGCTGGCCTGTCGAAACGGTACGACGGCCAAATAGAAAGGCCAAAGTACAGCCTTCTCAGCAAAGGGAGCAGGTCCCGGTTTGTGTGTCGGTGTGTGCGTGGCTTCTGTTGCATTGCCCAGGGGCTTATCTGCCTGGAGAGGATATAAAAGGAGAGAGAAGCAGGTTTCTGCACTATTAGCGAGCGGCCGTCGAGAGGTTAAGCGTGATGAAGCAATCCACCAGTTTGAAGGTCCGGCTGCCCACACTAGTGGTGGGGGTGGAGGTAGTTATGCTTTTCCTGTACGCTGGCTTTGTCACCTACGACGACGACGCCGACGCAAAAATGCAAAACAATGAGACGAAGCCCATGGACAACTCGCTCTACCACGACTACCACTTCTTTGCGGATGTGCAGGTGATGATTTTCGTGGGCTTCGGCTGCCTGCTGGCCTTCCTGCGGCTGTACGGCTTCAGCGGGATGGTCTTCAACTTCCTGACGGCCACCTTCGCCATCCAGTGGGCCATCCTGGTGCAGGGCTACTTCCAGTTCTTCTCCGACGGCAAGATCCGCCTGGGCGTGATCAACCTGCTGAACGCCGAGTTCGCCTGCGCGGTGGTGCTCATCTCGTTCGGCGCGGTGCTGGGCAAGACCAGCCCCGTGCAGCTGCTGGTCATGGCCCTGCTGGAGGTGCCCGTCTTCTCCGTCACGGAGTGGGCCGTGCTCAAGTACATCAAGATCAACGACGCCGGGGGCTCCATCCTCATCCACCTCTTCGCCTGCTACTTTGGGCTGGCCGTCACCTTCGTCCTGTTCCGGCCCGGCCTCAACGAGGGCCACGCCAAGGACATGACCTCGTACCAGTCGGATATCCTCTCGCTGATGGGCACCCTGTTCCTCTGGGTGTTCTGGCCGTCCTTCAACTCGGCGCTCACCCTGAAGGGGGACGACCAGCACCGGGCGGTCCTGCACACCTTCATCGGCCTCAGCTCCTCCACGCTCACCGCCTTCGCCCTCTCCGCCATGCTCAACAAGACGGGCAAGCTCACCTTAGCCGACATCCAGAACGTGACGCTGGCGGGCGGGGTAACGGTGGGCGCGACGGTGGACATGATGATCTCCCCGGCGGCCGCGTTCGCGCTGGGCGTGATGGGCTGCACCGCCTGCATGCTGGGATACCGCTACCTCACGCCCTTCCTGGCCCGCCGGCTGCGCATCCAGGACCAGTGCGGCATCCACAACCTGCACGGGCTCACGGGCCTCATCTCCAGCCTGGCCGGCATCTGCGCCATCCTGCTGGCCACGGAGGAGACCTATGGCCCCAGCCTGTACCAGACCTTCGCCTACCGCGCCCCGCCCGAGGGCGACCCCCGGCTGCGGGAGCTCCAGAGTCTCATCCCGGGCCTGAAGCCCGGCCTGGGCCGCAGCGCCCAGCGCCAGGCCGTGTTCCAGGTGGCGGCCATCTTCTGCACCGTCTGCCTGGCGGCGCTGGGCGGCATCGTCACCGGGTTCGTGCTGAAGCTGCCCTTCCTGGCCTCTCCCTCGGACGAGTGGTGCTACGACGACGAAGCCTTCTTCGAAGTGCCCTCGGACTTTGACAGCGCGGACATGCCCAAGGTCCTCAGCAACCAGGAGACCAAGGTTTGAGGCCCCACGAGCTCCTTCCGGAAAAACTCAGGCCACAGTGTCACCCATGTGAAGGACAATCGCTAAGAAAATAACCCAAGACTACCACCCTCGGTACACCAGCTTCTGTGTTTATGTAAGTTATTTTGGGTGCAACATGCATAATAATTATAATGGTAATGATATGAACCTACACTCATTGAGCACTTTATTAGGAGCACCTGCACACCTACTTATTCATGCAATTATTTAATCAGCCAATTGTGTTGCAGCAGTGTAATGCATACAGTCACGGGTCAGGAGCTTACAGTTAGTGTTCACATCAACCATCAAAATGGGGGAAAATGTGATCGAAGTGACTTTGATCGTGGAATGATTGTTGGTGGCAGAAAGGGTGGTTTGAGTATCTCAGAAACTGCTGATCTGTTGTGGATTTTCATCCACAACAGTCTCTAGAGTTTACTCAGAATGGTGCGAAAAACTAAAAAACATCCAGTGAGCAGCAGTTCTGCAGGCAGAAACGCCTTGTTAATGAGAGACATCAGAGGAGAAGGGCCAGACTGGTCAAAGCTGACAGGAAGGTGACAGTAACGCAAATAACCACGCATTACAACAGCGGTATGCAGAAGAGCAACTCAGAACACAAAACGCATCGAACCTCTAAGTTAATAGACTACAGCGGCAGAAGACTTAATGTGTCTAAATAATAAGTCTAATAAATACCTAATAAAGTGCTCGCTGAGTGTATATTTTCATCTAAATACATTACTTTGGTGGTTATTTATTTATTTATTCAAGGTGCCATTTTAAAACTGTGTTAGAAACATTATTGTCATACATTGTGTCCATGAAATATATGAACTGAACAGGGGAGTCTGTTTCATTTAGCCCTGCACTACACTGTACGTCTGTAACTGCAGCTTCACCATGGAACAGCCTGAAGGGTATATCCTTTTCTAACCAAAAACGTGAGCTAAAGCTTTAAATTGCATATTGCATTTACATTTTACATTTACATTTACATTTTAGTCATTTGGCAGACAATATTTCATAAATGGTGCTGAAGTTTAGCGTATAATACTGCCCCTTCTGCTCACAGTCCTGGCAAGATGCATTTTTTTTGTTTAATCTTTATTGCTGTAGCAATAACCAAACACCCTGATGCTGCAAACATTTGATGCTATCATAGACACACATGCATGCATGTGTGTGTCTGTGAGAGACAGAGAGAGAGAGAGAGATCAATAGATTTTAGAAGCAGAAATAGTATTGTGTGTTACAGCATATAATGAAAGCTTCAGTTGTATTGTGTCCAGTTGCAGGAATTTGAAGACCAAACACAATGACCATGATTTTTTTTCGTTATCATTCTATACATTTCTCCTGCTGGAGTATAGTGTATGCTGTCTATGTTTTCCTTTTCTATTTTACTAGTTTAAATATTTTGTTCTTTGCCATACCAAAAGACTGCCAAACACTTGGATGCCTGCAAATTACATACATGTTAGTTTTATGTTTGTACTGTATGTAATTTTTTATTCAGCGTTGTAATTAAAAAGTTCTAATATTGTATATTTTAAAAAATTTAAAGGAATTGTACTGTGCAAAAACACAGATAATTTTCCTGCTACTGCATTTTAAGGTATTGCCTGTACAAAATAAATGTCCAAATATTGATTAATGTGTCAATGTGTCTTTCTGATCAAAATAGATGATGTAGCCCACATTTCATAATTCCCTCGAACACATTTGTGCAACTACTCTTCATGTATGTCATCATATGCAAAATGGTCCATCCAACCATCATAATATGCCAAGTAGACACTCCCTAAATTTTACTGACATGGTATTGATGTAATGTCAGCTTAATTGATAAATTGCTTGTCAGGTGAATCCTGGATTTTACTTATGAAGGGAAGTTTCCCACATCTGAGATCACCCAGTCACAAATTACTGTCACATTACTGGGCACAGGTGCAACACAATTATAGTACTATACTTTCTCATTATTGAGGAATCTGCTCGGGCAAACATTGAACAGGGGCAAGTGCTTGCTCATTCAAGGGGACGTGCAGTAGTACACTTCACAGAAGACCACAAAACAGAGGAAGAGGCACCTCCAATGAGGTGAAGGCCACCATTGTGGACCATGTACCGTGATCTTACAATGGTAGAGCTTGGTACATTACATTACATTAATGGCATTTGGCAGATGCTCTTATACAGAGCGACTTACAGTTGATTTTAAACTAAGCAGACAATCCTCCCCTAGAGCAATGCAGGATTTAGGGTCTTGCTTGAGGGCCCAACGGCTGTGTGGATCTTATTGTGGTATCGAACCAGCAACCTTGTGGGTCCCAGTCATAACCACTACACTACAGGCCGCCCTCAAAGAGTGCAACCTAATGTATCATCAATTATACAAAGATTCAGAAGGGAAAACAGGTGCTCAATTGTGCAATATTGTAATTCATCTTGCTATTTCAGTTTACAGTGAATGCATGTTTAAAGTTCATCAAGAAAACATGAACGGTGATGTATTGGTAATTTACAACTGATTCCTCCATCTCTTACAAGTGGTATTTTACATATGTCAGTGTGAAATATTGTACTTCAGAAATATTGACTGATTTGAAGTAACAAATGCTCTTCCAGGGTTCATAATGACAAAATGTCTAACCATTAATTTTGATGACACTGGCTAATTCATTGAAACAATTATTTAATTTTGGAATTAATGTGTTTAAGATTTCGAGTGAGGTACGCACTTTTGGAGGTGAACCATAATGTTTTGCTATATGCATAAAATGTTTTGGAAAATGCTCCTATAGTGAAAAAAACATTAAAAATGTTGCGTGAAATGTGAGAAAAAAAGTGACATTGAAAAAGTGACGACAGCTTTAAGATAATAAACAATAAAGTCAACTAATCCATCTCCATGTCTAACAATATTTTGATGTATTCTATATGATATTATCTAGTTGTAGAACGAGTTTAAGTTCAGCAACCAAATACGTCGGCTGCTTCTGTAGAAATGTGGTCAGACGCTTACGCCACGAGACTTGGTTGTCTTTGATCCACGAGGAACACGTGACAGCTACAAGCCCTTACTTACCCAATCCTACAAAGAGCGCTCAAGTGTGATAAAGGGAATTAAAAAATATATAGTTTTAGTATTACTGCATTTTTTCAGTGGAATAAAGGATATTTATTTTACGTGTGTGTAGAGACGATCGCAAGTTTGTGGTTTGAAGCAAGAAAAAACATACATACATAAAAAATAAAAAAACATTAATCTAAATCTCAGGTAGTCCAATTATATAAAATAATAACACCAGATAAGAGAAAGTGAACTATCTCTTTAAGATAACACTAAGTCAGCCACTCTGGTACAAGTATGTGAGGCTGATAGTGCAAACACAGAATGACTGCACTTTCAGTCCATTAATGCATTGTGCTGATTTAAGGTAACTTCTCATATCAAACGGTATTATCATACTTTTCAGCGTATTATCTTAACAGCATCGTATTAATCTGCAGCTAATGGATTGCCCCGGTAACGACTTGGTGGTTGAACTGGAAAGGACTGGTCTTTTCGGTTCTGTATCTACAATTCAGACCCAACATGCACAGTCAGCATCAGGGGGTGTCTGCGCTTTAATTACTTAATTTTTTCAGAGACTGCTGCTGGCCGATTGTGGCTCTCTGCAGATAACATACACTCCTTCACAGAAATTATGGTATAAAGAACGGCAAATGTTCCACTTTGTTTCATTTGTATCCACGTTGTTTCTTCATCGCTGACCAAATAGTTAGTTTTAGTGGCCAGGTGTTCCCAGTTTCACCTCACTCTTTATTGTGATCACTTATTTATTTTTTACACTTTCTTTATGTAATCATTTGCAAAATAGCACAGTGTGAATATGGGACTTCCTTATCTTCTTACATAATGTGGTTCAAGAGGATAAACAATTCCTCAAAACATGAAAGGAATGATTAAGAAACATTAGCAGCTTGGATTGCAATTGAGGTTAGAAAGAGTCACAGGACCATGCTGAAGAACCACAGATGTAGAGGAACAAGTTCCCATCTGAACAAATGCTGTTCACCTCTACCGACCTGATCTCAGACAGGTTCTTGGCATATTTTCTCTTGGACCATGAACCTTCACGAGCAGGTTCTCATGAACATCCGTGGGCATAGTTAAAATGATAGCCTTATCACAGATTTGTCAAAGTGAAGTTCCTGGGGTCAACGCCACAAGGAGTCTGGGCCCTTTAGCCAATCACTGAAAGGAGCCACTGGTGCCGAGACCTTTGAAACCAGCAGACGCTGTGGCCCTCCAGGAATGTGGTCTGTCATACCTGTGTCCTGTCAGATGCTTGCTACTTAACACTAGAGCTATGTAAACACTTATAAACACTTACATTTATATAGCATGGAAAGCTCATCAGGAGCAATTGGGAGTATGGTGCCTTCTTCAGGGACACTTTGGGCCGAGGAACGAACCCTCCATGTGCCAGATGATCATGGCACATGGAGGGCATTTATATAGTGCCTTTATCCAAAGCGCTGTACAATTGATGCTTCTCATTCATCCATTCATACACACACTCACACACCGACGGCGATTGGTTGCCATGCAAGGGGCCAACCAGCTCGTCAGGAGCATTTGGGGGTTAGGTGTCTTGCTCAGGGACACTTCGACACAGCCCGGGCGGGGGATCGAATCGGCAACCCTCCGACTGCCAGACGACTGCTCTTACTGCCTGAGCCATGTTGCCCTGGTTCTAGGTATGTCAGATATGAAACAACCCTATTGCAGTATATTTGGCCAATGCCTGTCATTTCATCGGTTGTGATCACATATTATTTTATCCCTAAAATAACAATCTTTCCAATATTGTTGTCCAACATACACATAACATGCATCTTCAAAAATATAATATATGTAGAATTTTAACACAATTTGACCCAGTGAGTTTTAAATCAAGTCTGGCCATAGGCTCAAAACTACTCAAGCCAAAATTCTGAATCATTTCAAATGCATATATGTGTCTGCTGAATCAAGGGGCTAGGAACCTGATGGGGCTACAATGGTGCACACACACTGAAGTCGACTCAACTGCATCCTCACGTTCATTAATTCTGAAACTACAGTCCATTAACTGGGACAACACACAGAACCAATGGTGCAATCAAAAAGGGGTGCTAATGTGATGGTTTTATGCTAGGAGCATTAGTCAAGGCTTTGTATTTGGACTGAATTCGGTCTTTTGCCTCATGGGCTTTTATTCTATTATGATCATAATTCATGGCTTTTGATATCAAATTGAAGGGAAAATATGCAAATCCTGCAATTATTTTGCAGGTTTGTTTAAACCTATTGTCAAAAGGTATAGGCTTAGTCTAATTTACATAAAACATAACTTAATCACCTTATTGTGATTCAAGCAGTCCGTAAAGCCTGTGGAGCACAGCATCCTGAAGTAACCAGGACACAAATGGCTTGAATATGATAAAAAACAATTTACTTAATTCAAGTATGGCAAAAATGAATAATGAAAACATTGAATAGGCCTAAATTGCAAATATGGATAATTAATGGACACAAAAAGTATTGATTATTTGGAATGTAAAAGCATAAGGCCAGAAGTATTACTCCTTTTCGGGGGTGTTCTAGGGGCACTTTGACAGGCAGCCTAGCATTACATTTCATTGAGAAAACAAGTTGGTCACAATGTAGATTTATTTCCAAAACATTTGACATGATATAATGGCATATTTCTGTAAGCACAATTAAATTGTATTTGCTGAATATATCAGATTGAGAGAAAAAAGTAAATGTGGCTAAATTTGTGCTGCAGTAAAACACAGCCACTTAAAGTACAATCCCTCATTTTGAATACTTTCTGACCTGTGGCATCAGGCTACTGCAAATTGTCCAAAATTCAAAGTCCAAAATGTTTATCTTCAATTTGCCAAAATACACACATGCCACGCTAGTTCTGAACTTTCTAGTGACCGTTGTAGAAGAAAGATCTATGATAATCATTGAAAATGTGGCAATTGAATAATAAACAAAAAAAGACAAAAGAGAATTTAGCATTACGAATAAACTTCCATCACAAAGACCTGGGCCTACATTGAGGCAGACCAGTCTGTGCACATTTTCAGATGATAAATTGGCACTCTTTTTTGACAGTATGTCCCGACAGTGAAAACAACCTCTCTCAAGGCACGGTGGTTGCAGGGGTTGGTAGGTCATGTTGAGCAATGCATGTCAATCTGGCGTGTGCTCCTTCACTCTTTGACCACCACTCTTCCATATAAATTATGACCTCTGATTTATGATGGCCTTGACAGTTATTGATGGACTGAGGCTGCATTCTCTTCCTTTGACAGATTACTGAAGCCCACAGCTCCATTTCTTTCTTTACATTACATTACTTTAATGGCATTTGGCAGACGGTCTTATCCAGAGTGACGTACAGTTTATTAGGCTAAGCAGGAGACAATCCTCCCCTGGAGCAATGCAGGGTTAAGGGCCTTGCTCAAGGGCCCAACAGCTGTGCGGATCACATTGTGGCTACACCGGGGATCGAACCGCCAATCGTGCGGTTCCCAGTCATGTACCTTAACCTCTACGCTACTTAACCTCCTTCTTCTCTGGGGTCAAGTGCAGCAGTGATCTTGCAACACAAAAAGGGTGTCAGGTGCTATACAGAGCACAAAGGGGTACTAAGGGGTCGAAACAAGGGAGCCACTTTGTTTGAGGAACGAGGTCAACTCCTATCGACAGCCCTCTGATGGGAAGAGCCAGAACCCGGGATGTGTCAGGGGGCAGACAGGAGCCAAGGCCAAAGCCATAAAGCACCCACAGAAAACCCCTGGATGAAGCCTTCCCAAGATAGGTCCCTGGCTATCAGCTGAAGGTACTCCTACATTCTGCACTGAAAGAAGACATTATACTTGCATGTTACAATAAACTGGGGATTCTTCAGGACGAGTTCGGTTAGCAGAGAGGGCAGAAATGGAATTTGGCGAAGAAGAAATTCTGTACCTGGCGGCACGGATGGTGCAGTGGGTAGCACTGCCGCCTCACAGCAAGGAGGTCCTGGGTTTGAATCCCCGTCGACCGGGGCCTCTCTGTGTGGAGTTTGCATGTTCTCCCCGTGTCTGCGTGGGTTTCCTCCGGGTACTCTGGTTTCCTCCCACAGTCCAAAGACATGCAGGTTAGGCTGATTGGAGAGTCTAAATTGCCCATAGGTATGAGTGTGTGAGTGAATGGTGTGCGTGCCCTGCGATGGACTGGCGACCTGTCCAGGGTTTATTCCTGCCTTTCGCCCAATGTATGCTGGGATAGGCTCCAGCCCCCCTGCGACCCTGTTCAGGATAAGCGGGTTAAGATAATGGATGGATGGATGGATGGAAATTCTGTACCGATATAAGTATTTCTTCACACAGCGAGTGGTCTATGTGGGGAACAGCATGCCAGTGCATGGAGTGGAGGCAGAAACACTGGGGGGTTTCAAGACCAGGCTTGATACAGTGTTAGATTCTATTTAGCTTTTAGGCAGACGAGGCAGTAGGTCCACTTAGGGGTAGGACAAGGCGAGCATTGCTGGGCTGAAGACCTGTTCGCCATTAGCTTATATTATGTTATGTTATATGATGCTGCAGTGGACCAGGGACAATGCCTTCCTTTTAATATAATTGAAACTGCCTATGCTTAGCCATATTGCGTCATGATATTGTTTTCCCTTCTTTAGTGCATCCACCATACTTGGCTTGCTTATATGCTGACCAGGTTTTGCATCTGACGGTGTAAGCCTCCCTTAGCTGTCAGTGTCTGGATCTACATATTTTACAGGTTAAGGTCACTTGGTCTGGCTGGCACCAGTCTCACCAGGGTTCAGGTTTTTGCCACTCACACCCCAATCAATGTGTGTAAATGCAAACCCTTATTAACACATATAACCAGATTACAGGTTATGAAAATGAACAGAGTCAGATCAGTTTTACTCCTAATCTTTAGTTACAAGGGTCACGAGACCCACTTTTAGCAAGCACAGCAGAGTTTTAGGAAGCACACCACTGACATGCTAAAAAAGACACAATACAGAGGGCCCTCCTGGTGGTTTGTTCTTTCATCTTCTCCTTTCTTCATGGTTGGCCTTGCAGTTGTGTTTTATGGTTTCTGGTGTTTAAGCCTCCAACAGAGTATAAAATTGCACCTTGCAGTACTTTCTTGGTTTGGAATCAGATATGTACACAGTCCTATTGATCCATGTTTTATCCTAAGATAAGCTAGCTGATATCTTAAAGTGCTTAGCCTTTAAGCACGAAAGACTGCCATCATTCTAAGTAGAGAATCCCTGTGGACAAGATGAATGGCCCTTTGCTTATATGGGCTCTCTGTGTACAAACGGTAGTAGATGCTGACAACATCAGAATTATAATGCCGGTAAGAGCTCTGATGCCCAACAAGTACTTCATGAATCTTCATGTACGGCTTTGTAACGTTCCCTTGTTATACTGAGATTGGTATGACTGACTGTTTTGTAAATTGCAGTCAGTTCTTTGAAACGAAGTGTCTTCTCATGGCACTTTCTCCCGTGATTCTTGGCACGGAACTAGCATTGATGTTTTGGTGACCTTCTGCTCAGAGTACTTTGGTTGTCTCTGGCATCCTAATGACCTGTTTTTGGCTTTTAAACGTCCGCGCCAGATGGCCTCTATTTGAGATGCTCTCATCGCTGCATCGGGAGCGCAGTCCTTATCTGCCATCCATACAGTGCCCTACCCTTTACGCAAATTAAGCTCCCGGTCTCTGAACGCCAATTTGAAGTACTTCTCAACACTACACTTAAGTGACTTTTAGCATTTGCTACACTTAGCGTAAACAGGTCTGATGCATTTAGTGCCTTTTCTTGTTCAGGTGTAACCTGTTTCTCTTGCACATAACCCCTCACCCCCCTCCCCCAAATTCCAAAAGGAGACGTTGAGTCAACAATTTGTCTTGCAGAGCCCAACTTATTGTTGTTGGCAAAAGGACTATACATGTTTTCTTATCAGGCTAGTCGTAGCCAATTGTCCAGTTGATGGCAATCAGGGAACTGCCCTGGGAATGGAGGTTGGGTTTTCAGACTTAAAGTTTCTGTTGTGCCCAGTGAGGCATTTCTTGAGAGAAAAGGGTGTCTAGTGCTAACACTGGAAATCAGCAAAATTATTTTTTCAAGGACAGAGCAGAAGCAAAAGTCACCATCGGCCATTTCAATTGGATGAGACTTAAGGAAAGGAGTCATTGCCGGACACTCTAGGCAAAAGCTTTACCATCACACTGCATATTCAAAACATATTATATATTATGTATTATTTGATTCCATTCCTCATGAAACCCATCATTTCTGTCTATGTTCATATTAAACTTTAAAATCCACATGTACGTACATATTTTTTCAGGTAAGTTAATTCACACATATCTTTTTCAGTTTTGGTCTACTCACACTTATGTAAGAGAGGATAAATATCCAAGAATTTAATGTAGTTGTTTAAAAAAACCCTTTTATACACACTGAGCAATTTATTAGGTGGACCTGTACAGCTTGTTAATGCAAATATTATATCAGCCAATCATGTGGCAGCAATTAAGTTCATAAACGCATGCAAGAGGTTCAGACCAAATATCAGATGGGGAATACATGTGATCTAAGTGACTTTGACCGTGGAATGATTGTTGTTGCCTGACATGGTGGTTTGAGAAACAGCTGATCTCCTGTGATTCTCACGCACAACAGTCTCTAGAATTTACAGAGAATGGTGCGAAAAACTAAAAACATCCAGTGAGCAACAGTTCTGTGGGCAAAAATGCCTTGTTAATGAGAGAGGTCAGAGGAGAAGGGCCAGACTGGTTGAAGCTGACAGGAAAGTGACAGGAACGCAATTAGCCATGCATTACAACAGTGGTATGCAGACGAGCATCTCTGAAAACACAATGAATCAAACCTCTAAGTGGATAGGCTACAGAAGCAGGACAAGTTAGAAGTCTAAAAAACAAATCTAATAAAGTGCTTACTGAGTGTATATTTTTAGACGATATTAAAGAAACCATGAAAGTGTGACCACCACATTTATTTGTAACTTCTTTTTATAATAATCTACTTGAGAGTATTTGGGTAACTCTTTGGTGTAACCATTATATTTATTTGGTAAAATATATTTTTATATCTTTACAATGTGTTCCAGGTACTTTATGTCAAATTACATGGATTGTTTGGATGTTGGTGACATCTGGAAGGAACTGATTAAATAAAATGCACAAAAGTGACTGCCACACTGTCTTGCTCCTCCATTCCAGTAAATACAGAGGCATCTGATTTCTAAAGGGCATTGAGTGTATTATGGTTTTCTAAGGACCTCACCTTAAAGTACCTTGAAAATCCCTGCTCTCAGTACTTGATACTTTGGGATTGGGTGGGTTCCTTCTGTGCTGTTACGTCCGGGCATTTCCCTGATTTTCTGTATTTATCAAAAGGCGAGTAGTCGCAAAATGGTGGTCCAAGGGGAGATAAACATACAAACACTATAGTTTCACCTGCAGAAGATCTTCAATGGCCAGCGTGTATCAAATATACTCTGTTTAATGTTTATGTGAACTAAAAAATTAATCAAAATATGAAAATATGAATAGTGGTTTGCACAAAATATTATTAAGTAAATTCAATTGAAGTTCCATATAATTAATAATATTGCGTGCAACCACTGTCCATAATTCACTGTAGTAATCAATTTTTAGTGAACTCATCCGGGTGTCTGTGTAGGTTTGTCTGTTTTTCAAATTTACTGTGTAATTATACTGGGTACCTTAAGACTGTGTGGTGCTAGTACTAATACTTGGCTCATTAAATTCAAATCATCTTTATTTAAAATATTTTTTCCTGCAGCAATACATTATCACGTAATAGTGTCCACTCTATTTATTATTATTTTTAAAACATTTGCACACACATGCACACGTAGACACACACAAATGTAACTTTTCTATTCTTAGCCCCGCATACATGTTAAATTAATTTCTTACTGAATTTATCAAGGTATTGGGGTTTTCATTGCTACACGGGGGGGGACTGGTTGAGGCAGTAATATGCTAAAATAAGCCTCCTGAGTGTTAGGCCATTTCATTTTCTCTGTTTATATGACAAATACTGAGAGTATTGCTGAGGTTTAATGATTGATATCAATGACACTAAGCGAACCCTACACGCGAGACTAAAAGCAGACAAATCAACCAGAAACAGATGTATTCACATCTGTGCTAACCTGCCCATCTTTTTTCTTTAATTTCCTTGGTGTGAATTTGAGCTCCCTTTCGACAAAGTGTGGAATTGATATGTTTATGCTAAATGTTGGCATTTGAAAAAAAAAAAAAAAAAAAGTTTGCTCTACAAGTGAGGACAATGACTGCAGGCAACCTTTGTTGTTGTTATGCCAAAAGGAAAGGGCCATAGTTGTTCCACAGTGACATCTTGTGTTCATAATTCAGTATTGCAATTTCCCCCCAACGCAGGTGTCTGGAACAGGGGTAGGATGGCAGCATACCCAACACACCCAGGTACATAACTGCCAACGAACACAAGCCAAGTCATTCCACAAGCTCCCCACGAGCTGATACACAATTCCAGCTACAACTATTTTGGATACACTGCTTGGCCTTCACTGCTAAATCTGCGACTTATCCGTCGGTTCTTTGTTAGGTTAATTACCTGTTTCTCTCAGGGTTTACAACTGCTGCCCATGCTGGTTCCTTGGTCGCTCTGTGAGTGTTTGTTCTACTCAGGCTAAATTTCATATGATTCTCTTGTTTTTCCGCATCTGGGAATATAAAAACAAATCCTGGGCTTGATGCCGATTCTACTTTGACAGTCTCACCTGTTAATTTCTAGGCTTGAAGCTGTCTTACAAATAATTTAACAAATAATTTAATCATACAAGGCCTTCCATAGCACTGCTCTAGAGTTTACAGAGAGTGGTAGGAAAAACAAAAAACATCCAGTGAAAGGTGGTTCTGTGGGTGGCGAAACTGCTTTGTCAATGAGAGAGAGAAGGGCCAGACTGGTCAAAGCAGACAGGAAGGTGACAGTGACGCAATTAACCACACAACAGATCAAACCTTTAAGTGGATAGACTACAGCAGCAGAACAAGTTAGAAGTCTAAAAAATAAGTCTAATAAATACCTAATAAATTGAGTTTTTTAGACGATATTAAAGAAACCATGAAAGTGTAACCACCACATTTATTTGTAAGTTCTTTCTTTTTATAATAATCTACTTGAGAGTACATGTGTAACTGGACATCTGGAAGGAGCTAATTAAAGTGCAAAAAAGCGACCGCAACACTGTCTTGCTCCTCCGTTCCAGTAAATACAGAGGCATCTGATTTCTAAAGAGCATTGAGTGTATTATGGTTTTCTAAGGACCTCACCTTAAAGTACCTTGAAAATCCCTGCTCTCAGTACTTGATACTTTGGGATTGGGTGGGTTCCTGCTGTGCTGTTACGTCCGGGCATTTCCCAGATTTTCTGCATTTATCAAAAGGTGAGTAGTCGCTAGGGGAGATAAACATACAAACACTATTGTTTTGCCTGCAGAAGATCTTCAATGGCCAACATGTATCAAATATACTCTGTTTAATGTTTATGTGAACTCAAAAATTGTGACTCAAATAACTATGTCACAACAGTGGTATGCAGAAGAGCATCTCTGAACTCACCACACATCAAACCTCTCAGTGGATAGGCTACAGCAGCAGAAGACCAATACGTTTAAAAAACAAGTCAAATAAATACCTCATAAAGTGATCAATTTGTGTAGGTGAAATCGAGTTTAATTCTTTGCTGGGTAAATCATTGACGATACAGGAACAGCTTGAGTTCCTTGCTATTAAAATTAATTAAGCGAATAACTCCCATCTATGCTGTTATCAGGTCCCATCTGCTTCAAATGAGGCTAGCACGCCTTTATGTAGTTTATTGGCTGGGTTTAATGACGCCAAATTTCTTAATGGGTCATTTGAACTGGCATCGGGTAACCCCGGTCTGCAAATGTGTTTTTAACTGTCTCAACCTGAACTGTCCCAATTTTTCAATTTGCCTACCTGAAATAGCTGAATTCCCAGATACATCATCTCTTATCAATCTGATACTTACTAAAGCACTCCCCAGATACCCTGGGATCTCTGTTTTCCAGTGACGATAGTGACCATTGAACATAGTTTGTGTTAGGGATACTAAAATCATAGCGTTTATAAGACAAGCAGTTTGGTGTCCCCCAGGGAACTTGCTTGGGCCCCTTCCTCTATTCTATTCTTAAAATGATATGCCTGCACTTGTTTTGAGAGAAGCAAGCTTAGCTATATTTGCTGATGATTCCACAGGATCCAGTGTGGATGAGCTAAATTATATTCTTGGGAATTTATATTGGAATGGGTAACCCAAAACAAAAATCTAGCTTTAAATGCGTCCAAGACTAAATGTATTGCTTTTGGATCAAATCATGCACTAAGGAGAGAGAACCACTTGAGTCTTTCCATCAAGGGCACCTCCATAGAGCAAATCACTGAGGTTAAGTTCCTGGGAGTCACTATTGATGGACAGCTATCCTGGAGCAATCACATAAACAAAATTGTGGGGAAAATGTGGAGAGGAGTATCAATTATAAGTAGAAGCTCCACCTTCATCACTCCTAGTACTGTTCTGCAGGGATTGTCTCATCTTGATTACTGGCCAGCAGTCAAGTGCTGCAAATTAGGAGCTGTATACGCCTCAGTGAGTGCAGAATAGAGCAGCACGTTAGTCTCAATAAGAGTAAATATGGATAATTACATATTACACTACAGTCATTTAGCAGACGCTCTTACCCAGAGCAAGGTACAATAAAGGGCAAATCATAACCAGGGACAAGTGTGTTGAAGACCCTAGAGGGAAGTATGGTTCCAAGACCTTGAGTGATCACACAGATAAGATGCATGCTGATCTTGCCTGGCTGAAAGTGGAGGTTTCATCCTGGGTCCAGTATTATTTGTTATTTATATCGACGATCTTTAAATAATCCCAACTGTAATATTCACACAATGACGTATCCATTTGATGTACAAAACACATTTATGATATAAAACTAAGGATTTATTTAAATTATTTAATTTAACAATGCTATTATTTAAACAATGCTATACTTGAGTTCAAATGATACAAAAAAACCGTATGAGAAATTACAACACAAATTGGCAAAATGTCATCCAGATAACTTTCCGCACCGACATGCTGAATGCAAAAATGCTACAAAAATAAAATACAAATTTACATCTCTCCCTCAGGCATAATTATATAGGTCTTTCTATCAACATATGAAAACATTACAAAAACGATCAAGTTCAATAGATTTTTAGGCTTCAAACCCTTTGTCCTAACACTGGAATTTCAGCCAATGTTAACCTTGATAACAGACAATCTGGCTGGAGCAAATGTAAAAAACATGCTATTGTTAAATCATTAAACAGGAAGTGGCATCATACAGAAGCTTTTGAAGCATTGGTAAAAGGTTAGTATGTCTCGGATAAAATGTTTTTTATTTGCTCTTTTTACACATGCCTGAATATCATTTGTAATGTCCTAGTCTGTCACGCCCATGCCCTCGTCTCAGAGCTCCACCTGCCCAGAGCACTCATCACCTCCACCTGCCCCCCATGACCACCTCCACCTGCCCCCCATGACCACCTCCGCCTGCCCCCCATGACCACCTCCACCTCCCCAGAGCACTCATCACCTCCACCTGCCCCCCATGACCACCTCCACCTGCCCAGAGCACTCATCACCTCCACCCGCCCCCCATGACTACCTCCACCTGCCCCCCATGACCACCTCCACCTCCCCAGAGCACTCATCACCTCCACCTGCCCCCCATGACCACCTCCACCCGCCCAGAGCACTCATCACCTCCACCCGCCCCCCATGACCACCTCCACCTGCCCCCCATGACCACCTCCACCTGCCCAGAGCACTCATCACCTCCACCTGCCCCCCATGACCACCTCCACCTGCCCAGAGCACTCATCACCTCCACCTGCCCCCCATGACCACCTCCACCTGCCCAGAGCACTCATCACCTCCACCTGCCCCCCATGACCACCTCCACCTGCCCCCCATGACCACCTCCACCTGCCCCCCATGACCACCTCCACCTCCCCAGAGCACTCATCACCTCCACCTGCCCCCCATGACCACCTCCACCTGCTCAGAGCACTCATCACCTCCACCTGCCCCCCATGACCACCTCCACCTGCCCCCCATGACCACCTCCACCTGCTCAGAGCACTCATCACCTCCACCTGCCCCCCATGACCACCTCCACCTGCCCCCCATGACCACTTCCACCTCCCCAGAGCACTCATCACCTCCACCTGCCCCCCATGACCACCTCCACCTGCCCCCCATGACCACCTCCACCTGCTCAGAGCACTCATCACCTCCACCTGCCCCCCATGACCACCTCCACCTGCCCCCCATGACCACTTCCACCTCCCCAGAGCACTCATCACCTCCACCTGCCCCCCATGACCACCTCCACCTGCCCCCCATGACCACCTCCACCTGCCCCCCATGACCACCTCCACCTGCCCAGAGCACTCATCACCTCCACCTGCCCCCCATGACCACCTCCACCTGCCCCCCATGACCACCTCCACCTGCCCAGAGCACTCATCACCTCCACCTGCCCCCCATGACCACCTCCACCTGCCCCCCATGACCACCTCCACCTCCCCAGAGCACTCATCACCTCCACCTGCCCCCCGTGACCACCTCCACCTGCTCCTAATCACCACTCTCTTGGTTGGTTTTGGAATTTATATGGACCAACCAAGTCAGAAGTGCAGTTCATTTAAATTAAAATCTGAGGTATGATAACGTTATTTAATCATACTGTAAAACATACTATAGTGGTCTATTTTTGCCATACTAATCAGTGGGTTGTTATTTATAATGACATGGTTGTATTAGCTGTCAAATGGATCAGCGAAGTATCAAGTGCAGTTCAAAAGAAAACCTTTTTATCATACAATAATTATTTTATCATACTAAAGGTCAAATGTTGTGAGACGAATCAGGAGGTCAGTATTTGTAAAGACTGTCCTGGCAGGTAACAATTTCAGTCAGCCTGGATAACAGATTTCATGTAGTAAAAACGTAATGTTCAGAGTGAGTTGAGAACACAACAGTGAGGTGTTATGTACTAGAAAACATTTTCAGACATTTTCCAGTTTGGGTCACATTTCTGCATTTTGTGCAAGACACTTGAACACATTGACCTGTAATATAGAACAACTGCAATTGTTTTATTAAAAAAAAAAAAACATTTTATTTCCTGTGCACTACATACTTGAGATATCACCTTGTATATTATTGGGTGGCAATAAAAGCTAAATATATATATTTTTTGGAAATTAATTTTTGTTATCTCTTATGACAGTAGTGACTGATTTCATCATATTATTCTAAATTAACATATATAAAGAATATTTTTGAAATTCAAATTTTAGAAAGAACTAAATATCATTCTAAAAAACTAATTTCATTTGCATTTTTTACCCATTTATTTTTTTTGTAAACTGGAATCCCATTTGTCACTGACCCACATACAATCCATATTTTCCATACCCCCTGTCTCCCAATTCTGCAAGGTATGCACTCCTTAAATGTCGCCTACTGTATACCTAATGGTCTCAATCCCCTATTGCTGACTTGGAAAGGACACACATTTGATGATAATTGCAAAAAATAAATAAATGGATCTGGCTTGGCCAAAACAAAAAGTTATATTGAAAAACAGATTAAGAAGATAATTAAGTTTGGATATTTGTATTTACAGTTTTGAGACCTAGAAGAAACTCATAGATGTCATTTTTTAATCTGTTTTAGACTCTAAACATACTTTAAATGCAAGCATCCTTAACTACTCTCCACACCTTGGCCACAGTTTTCATAGAACATGATATTTTCATTATAGACACTAAATAATTAGCCCACCACTGTCTTATATAAATGGTCTGGCTAACACCCTTAACTCTATGTAGAACTATCCATTAGTATATATCAATGTTTAAGACTGCTTCCTTCTTCACTCATTTCACTGCTCAATTATAATTCCTGCAAGCATCACCTTCACTGCAGAAACCTTCATATTCCTTCAACCTGCACTCAATTTGGAAAGACGGCTATCAGACACTGTGCACATTAGTAATAGTCATGCACATTTTAATTTCAGTGGGGTATTTCTTGATAAATGATATGTGAAAATAAAATAAAGGAATGGAAGCATGACTTAAAATGGAACTATACAACACATGTAGATGTTTAGTACAATACAAATGTTTAATAATTACAATAATAACAGTATCATCAAACACTGTCATTTAGACACTTTCATACCAATAAAGGTCTGAAAAGTGTCTAAATGGGCACAAATGCTTGTCGCTGGGGTGGTACCCTATTGGTACATAAACCTGTACCTCAAGCTAGCAATTTATTTCATATAATGAATTTGTACCTTTTTTGCTTGGAAAACATACTTTTAATTTATACCCAAAGAGAACATGGTACTTTTGGGAAATTTGGTCCCCACTGTCACTTAATTTCTGACAGTGAATATGAGTAAACTACAATATTTCTCTGAAAGTAAATCACATGTATTTAAAACATGTGAATATAAGCACAAATATTGATGAAAAGAAATTAGGGAAATTCATTTTGCACTTGGCTGAGGACCGCTTGGTAGAGTGCTTCACCATAGTTTGAAAATCATTTCCTCTGACATTGCTCCCGTTCTGCAGAGGCCTCTACAGCGACCTCTGCTGGCGGTTTAAGAAACGCATCCTATGTGCATGGCTTGTCAGGAATGATCATAGAAGTGTATCATAGACATTCCCCACCCACTCTTACACATACAGAAGAGAAGGGAGTGCTGCTGTCTGACTCATCCTGCTCAGACTGTTCTGTTTCATGGATGGGCTCTGCAGTCTGGTATCAAATCCATGACAGCACACAATATGTTCCAGCAGAGTGGTCCACAGCACGGTCCTGGATTCTGCTGGTTTTTGTGGTGACTCTGCACTTGATTGTTCTATTAGAGGGATTAGTCACAGTTTACCCACCTGACCAAGTTACTTGAGTGGTTTCGAGTGCTGATTTTTTTTTTGTGGGTGAAAACAAAAACTAGAAGACCCCGTGTGGCTCTCCAGGACCATGGTTGGAGACACTGCACCAGTGTTAACCAGGGATGGGATGGTTTCACTCATCACTCATTAGTGACCCCTGCTGGTCAATTGGGATCCTGCAAGTTGGTCTGTTCAGCTGAATGTGAAATGTCCCTATGTGAGCACGGCCAAGGAACCAAGGTGTGATCATAAGGGCTGGTTGATGTCACGTGCTTTAGAGGAAAGCGCAAGCCTCTCCCAGCGCTCTCCTGAACCAGCAGAGGCGGGTGCAGACTGAGCGTGATTTGGTATTTCAAACTGGGCAGAAAATAATTTTAAAAAGCATAAAAGAAAATAAATGAGGGTAAGAGGTATGTCAAGTTATCCATGTGATTGAATCTTACTGAGAATGTAACCATTAAGTTAAGGCACAAAAAAAGCTATGACAGTGATTACATTAGTCTATTTGCTGCTAACATTAATGTGCACACTATGTTACTAAACAAAGAATATAACTCCATCCAATTTTTTAGAGGTAAAGGATCTGAAGAAGAGGGACAGGCAATGGTTATCCGATCTACATGAAAATAACAAAAAATAACACAAAATAACAAGTGTTATTCCTGTTAGGTACTCTCTTGAACCAAGACTAGATTAGCTCTGCCTTAAATGGAAAGGCCCACACGCATCAGCTCTTCCTGCTCTTAGTATCTAAAATGCACGATCACAAAGAACTGTGACGCAGGTTTTTTGAAAAATGTTTTTTGAAAAGTCCCAGACTCCTCCCCCTGAACCCGATTCCATTTCCCCTCTGCCTCCGCCTGCTGTGGTCAGCTCCCTGCGTCAACATTTAACAACCTCATCCACAAATTATGCAAAACCTTACGACATGGCATGTGAGAAATCATTTTACAAACAGTTTGGAAAAATAGCAGTTAAACCCCAAAATATGGATACTTGAACACAAATCAAAAGCTCCAGGATGATATGAAAAATCTGAAAAAATATGCGTGTGGGCCTCCAGTGGAAATGCAACATCCCATAGATTATTGAATAATCCAGTTTTATGAAGCAAAGGCTGCAATCACTGCATGTCTGCCTCTAGCTAATTCTGGTTGGCATAGTTTGGCTAAACGAGGTTACCTTCATTTGGTTAATCATGGTGGGTGTAGTTTGGCAAAATATGCTTGCTGTAGTTATCTAAATGTGGTTGCATTGCTTGGCTAAAATATGGATTCTGTAGTTTGTCTAAACGTGGTCGTGGCAGTTTGGCTAAATATGGTTGGCATAGTCCTCATTGTTGGCCAGGGCCTTGTTGCGCTGGGACTCCACCGAGGCGTAGAGGTCAGAGTGCAGGGAGGCGGAGTCTGCCCCGGTGGCCGGCTCCTCCGTCAGCTCGGCCCCCTGGGCCAGCGGCCGTGGCAGGCTCACCACGTCGGAGTACTGGATCTGCGGGGAGCTGCGTCCGGACGCCATCTTGGGCACCTTCAGCTGTAAGTTAGCGTAGCAGTCCTGCCGCTTATACGCCGCCTGGAGAATGACATCGTATCACAAAGGTGCTGACACGATAAATACAGCTGTGTTCACCGGGGCAATTCTGGTTAAGTACCGTGTTCACTACGACAATGGCAAAACTGTATCCAAGATTTGAACCTCAAACCCCTGAGTTTGAAATATAGTCCTCTAACCACTGTGCTACTAGCCCACACTTATTGACAACAAATTAAGAAAGGCTTGGCGGTTTCTCCAGATAATTCATGTACTACATATGATATGCTAAATATACTACATACAGACAAAAGATTATGTGTCTATGTATTCAACGCAGGCAAGGGGATTTTACAGCGAGTGACATAAAGAGAGTGTGTCAATCTGCGGTTGCACCTGCCTGATGGAAAAAACGCTCGCTCCTGAGAACAAGGGCAGAGACAGGAAACCAAAGATAACACCGTGCAGAGAGAAGCAGTGAGAAGAGTCTCACTCGTTAGTAAACAATATGTCCGCTCAACCGTAACCGTCGTTTATGTTGCAGTGTTGACATCCACACGCGATGGCGTGCGGTCGTAGGCTAACTGCGGTAAGGAGGAGCAATGCGAAACCTCGAAAATGAGATGGACAGACATAAAAATCACTAAACAGCAAGACCGTGCCCTGCTTTTTTTCCACAGATCGGGGGCCGGGGAGAAAGCGGAGGTGCTGGGAAATGCAGAACTCTGCAGAAGATCAGAAGCAAGCAGAAAACAGACAGAATAAGAGATCAGGGATGGTTTCTGGAGCTCCACTTAATCTGAGCCAGAAACGTCACTCCTGAGCAGGAGCGCAGGGAGACACAGCGGCTTTTCTCCGGAGAGAGAAAGAGCTGTCGCTTATGCTCTCCTCCAACCTATTAACACTGCATAATAAAGTATTATAAAGCATAATTCCGAGAGTGCAAGTGCGGGGGTCTAAAGAAAGCAGATAGAGAGAGAGAGAGAGAGAGAGAGAGAGGAGGAGGAAGGGGGGAGAGATAAAGCGGTAGAATTGAAGATTTGGAACCTCAGAGTGCAATGTAGCTATTAAGGACATTAGGAATGAGTAATCTTGTTCCCAGCTTCTATGCGTGGAGTTTCCACACCAACCCCAACAAAGCACACCTCATTCCACACCTAGGGATCTCATTGTTCCGTTAATTACAGAATAAAATTAGGGTTGAAATGAAAGCCTGCAGGACAGCAGGTCTCCAGGAACAGGGTCGGGCAGCCCTGCCCAAGAGCATCTGGAAAGCAAGGTCCAGACAATCTGGTAGGAAACTACCAGGCCAGGCCCATAGTAGTGTGAGGCTATGACACTGACAAGAGAGGTTAGCAAATGAGAGCAATTTTCTGCAGCAATTTTTTGCAGCAATTTTTTGCTGCAGCAACAAACACCCTCAAACCACAACACTGTTTATCCCTCCCCCT